>NW_007246689.1:298854-358233 GCF_000164805.1 Carlito syrichta | reverse complement strand
GTGAGAGTGGGCATCCTTGTCTTGTTCCAGTTTTCAGGGGAAATGGTTCCAATTTTTGTCCATTTAGAAGTATGGTGGCTGTGGGTTTGTCATAGTTGGCTTTTACTATTTTGAGGTATGTTCCCCATATGCCTAGATGTTCAAGGGTTTTTATCAAGAAGCGGTGCTGGATTTTATCAAAAGCTTTTTCTGTATCTAATGATATAATCATGTGGGGGTTTTTTGACAACTGTTGATGTATTTAATTACATTTATAGTTTTACGAATGTTGAACCAGCCTTGCATCCCAGGAATGAAGCCTAGTCATTAAGAAAGTACTAAATACAGAAGAAAAGGAAAAAAGAACAATGTTCTTCACAAGAGTACAGGGAAAAGAATAAAGTATACATGAACCAACCCCAAAACCAAAAGAAAGACAAAAAAAAAACCCAAGTGGAAGAACAATAACTCTATAAGAACTCTATGATAGGGACGAACTCTCACATTTCAATAATTAGCCTGAATGTGAATGGACTAAACACACCACTGAAAAGACATAGAATGGCAAAATGGATAAAATATCACCAGGCAACAATATGCTGCCTTCAAGAAACCCATCTCACTAGAAAGGACATACACAGACTCAAAGTAAGAGGATGGGAAACAAATTTTCAGGCGAATGGAACACAAAAGAAATGAGGAGTCGCGATCCTAATTTCAGACAAAATACCATTTAGGCTATCAAAAATTTAAAAAGATACAGAGGACCACTACATAATGATAAAAGGTTCACTCCATCAACAATATCTATCCTAAACATATATACACCCAACATAGGTGCGCCAACTTTCATAAAGCAACTTCTAGGAAAACTAAATAAAGATATTGACTCTAACACCATCATAACTGGGGACTTTAATACCCCACTCACAACCCTAGACAGATCATCAGGACAAAAAATCAGCAAGGAGATTTGGAACCTCAATGAGACTCTGGACCAAATAGATTTAATTGATACCTACAGAACACTCCATCCGAAGACCACAGAATACACATTCTACTCATCACCACATGGAACATATTCTAAGATTGACCACATAATTGGACATAAATCAAGTATAAGCAAATTTAAAAGGACTGAAAATCTACCATGCACCTTCTCGGACCACAGTGGAATAAAAATAAACATTGACACCAACAAGGTCCCCCCAAAACCCACAAAGACATGGACACTAAACAGCATGATGCTAAACAACTCCTGGGTCAATGATGAAATCAAAACAGAGATCAAAAGATACCTGGAAACAAATGAAAATGAAGAAACATCTTACCAAAATCTCTGGGATGCCTTAAAAGCTGTAATAAGAGGGGAATTTATATCCCTACAAACACACATGAAGAAAATGAAAAGAACACAAATTAACAGCCTAACAAGCCACCTAAGGAAGCTGGAAAAGCAAGACCACAAAAACCCTAATTTCAGCAGAAGAATCCAGATCACCAAAATAAAAGCCCAAATCCAGGACATAGAAGACAAAAAGATTATACAAAAAATCAATGAAACAAAAAGCTGGTTCTTCGAAAGGATAAACAAGATCAATGGTCCCCTAGCTAGACTGACCAAGAAAAAGCGAGAAAAAAACCAAATAAGCACAATCAGAAACACAAAAAATGAAGTCATATCTGACCCTGAAGAAATACAAAAGATCATTAGAGACTACTACGTACACTTGTATGGAAACAAACTTGAAAACCTTAAGGAAATGGAGGACTTTCTGACATCACACAACCTATCTAGGTTGGAACAAGAAGAAATTGAGCCCCTAAATAGACCAATAATAATCAAGGAAATTGACTACGTAATAAGAAAACTACCTACAAAAAAAAACCCTGGTCCAGATGGCTTTCCAGCAGAATTCTACAAGACATTTAAGGAGGAGTTGATACCAATCCTACTGAAGGTATTCCAGGTGATTGAAAAAGATGGAACTCTCCCCAAATCATTTTACGAAGCCAACATCACATTTATACCCAAGCCAGGTAAAGATCCAACAAAGAAAGAGAACTACAAGCCAAAATCTTTTATGAACATAGATGCTAAAATTCTCAACAAGATCCTAGTAAACCGGATTCAGCAATACATCTCAAAAAGTATCTCTTCTCCTGAAGTTAACTCTTCATAACATAAATATCAAAGACTTTCTGAGTTCCAAAGAAATTGAGAAAATATTCCATACTTTCCAGTCTTAAAGTATTAAAATAAAAACTTTTAAAAAATAGTTATTAATATACACTTTGAGGTCACATCGTACGTTCATAAATAAATGATATAAAATGAATATTCACTCAGAGTTTTAATGTCTTAAATATGATTTTCTGAAAATTATCTCAAGATTATTCAAGAATTCAGAAAACTGAATTGTAAAACAAGTAAATGTTTTTTCTATATGTTAGCTCATTTTATTTTTAATAAACAAGGGTGATAATTTAATTAGTTCTAAATATGAAATCAGAAAGCTAAAATTTTATACTATGCTATATAGGTAAGTGCATGGACTTTCTGAATTCAAATCCTAACTCTGCAAATTAATAGCTACATGGTGCTGGGAATGTCACTCTTCCTCACCTCTAGGTCAATTTGAGGAAATACCTACCTCATAGTACAGTAAGTCCGTTACATACAAAATTTCAGGTTGCAAACCTTCAAAGATGCAAATTTCCATTCACATGTCCAATCATGTAAGTTATTTTATGTGTCTGATGTACATTGTCACATGGAAGAAACTTTGCCTGCAGTTTGTTCACGTTTTCATGGATTTGAGAAGGTAGATGAGGAGTCCAAAGAGGTCTTCACCAACTTACTGAACCTCAGCAAGCAGCTGGAGCTAGATCTGAAAGGGGAAGACTTCTTTGAACTCCTTGCTGTGCAACACGAGGAGCTTACGAATGAAGACCTGATAGAATTGGAGGCACAGAGAAAGGATGAAGAGAAACAAGAGGAAAAAGAAGCAACTGAAGAACTTAAGAGGTTCACGATGCAGGAAATGGCAAGGGGATCTTCTTTATTTGAGGAGACACTGTTAGTTTTTGAGGACCCTAACGCAGATCGGTACACGAAGGTTGCAGCAGATGTCACAATGCAATTCAGTGCTATCAAATGATGACAAAGAAAGAGTTACTATTGAGACATCACTGAATCATTTTTTCAAGAGGGTAGATAGAATTGAATCCAGCAAGGAACCAAAACTTGTGCCATCAGAGTCAGGTATGAGTGAAATTGCATTTTGCCCTTCATCTTATTGCTGACAATCCTTCGGCTCTAACATTTCCCACTTCTCCTCCCTCCTCCAGTGAGTAACTCTTCTTGCTTGTTCACTCGTCGCCAGCCCTTGTATGCCAGCTGTTGTAGTGTATTGTACTACTGTACCTTTCAAGGTACTGTACTGTAAGATTAAAAACATATTCTTTATGTCTTGTATTTTTTTAATATATTATCTGTTAGAAAAGTACTCTACACTTATTACACTACAATACTATGTAAACAATTGTGCTAGTTGGATATGCAGGCTGTGCTGTAATAAATATAAATTGAAGGCTAGAAACAAGGCAGACTAAATATTAAACAAATAATGCTGGAGAAACACAATATAGCAAAACTTACCTCTTAAGTACAAAAGGGAAAATCCCATAAGACAGGAACAAAGGGGAAAATGAGGCCATAGCAATATGCCAAGCCTGATTCTATGATAGCTATTGAGTGGGAAGATGAGACTATCAAAGTCAGTTATGACTCAGAGTTCAGGTTATATTGCCCATGCAGGGGAAGTTATGAGGTACTAGGACTACAAAATGCATGAAATTCTAACTGGCATACCCTAATTACTGATTTCCCTCAGAGAACTGCATTGTCAGTAAAAAGAAGATCTTCGAGATTAGTGGGGGAATCTGCCCACCCACTCAAGGAAAATTAAGTTTGTTTCTGTCTAGTCTCTAGATAAGGGGAAAAAGTCTCTACTGAGAATTTGAAAATCCAGACTGTGCCTTCCATGGATTTAGAATCTAAATATGCTACAAGTATAGTGTGGTAAAAATTCAAGTTGACTAGTTAAAAAGTAAGTGGGGCAAAATTTAAGGACATAAATTGACACAAAGTTAGTATCCCTTATGTTAGTATCCCTTAGTAGAGTAGATGCAGGAGCATAAAAGTGAATGGTTGTATTAATCCAATAAGAAATATGGTGAGAATGCAAACTAGTGCAACCTCTCTGGAAGACAGTGTGGTAATTTCTGAAAGAACTAGAAATTGACCTTCCATATGACCCAACAGTTCCCCTATTGGGAATATCCCTGGAGGAATTCAAATCATTCAACAAAAAAGATACCTGCACATATATGTTTGTTGTAGCTCTATTCACAATAGTAAAAACATGGAACCAACCACGCTACCCATTGAAGCTGGACTGGATTTTTAAAATGTCATCTATAAACACAATGGAACATTATGCAGCCATAAAGAAGGACAAACATAAGGACTTCACAGCAACTTGGATGGATTTGGAATCGATCATACTCAGTGATCTATCACAGAAACAAAGAACAGAGTACCATATGTTCTCACTCATAAGCGGACCTTGAAAAACTATAATACTATAAGAAAGCATTTGGCAGTAATGGGAAACTGTCAGGGGAGGGGGTGGGTGGGATTGGCAGTAGAGGGAAACTGCTAGGGGAGGGAGGGGCATACCTCATCAACAAGGTACCTGCATGATCAATCTTTGTAGACCTAATCCTGAATTGTATCCCATATCTTTATAACAAATAAAATAGAATAAAAAGAAATATGAAGAAGGACATGGAAAAGTGGATATTAAAGGTTTTGAAAGAAAGGAAATCAGAACTTAAGCTGAAGATGGGAAGTGAAAATATTTGGTGCTGAGAGATAGAAAATGATAAAATGAGCACAAAAGCATTGGATATCACAATTATGTTGAAACAGGTGAGGGGGGGAGAGAGAGAGAGAGAGAGAGAAACCTCACAGGTTAAGTCTCCCTGTTGAAAGATTAATACGCCAAATTTAGTATGCTCTAATTTAAGATTGCTTTGATGGAGTAGGTTCAGGGTGAGGCCATGGGAGAGAATTCTGAACAGAAAATTAATAATGGTTATTACTATTAAAGAAGTCAGTGTTAGATTCAGAGTGTCAACCACCCTCTCCAGGATTCTGGCCAACAGAGTATATACAAGGCTGATGGAGATTAAAATCTATTTATTAATAATAATGCAATACTCTTCAAATGCACAGCTTTGTGACAAAGCTAAATATAATAATAATGCTGTCATGTGAGACCAAGTAAAGGCCGTCTACTGCCTGTCCCAGTCCAATCTTTGTGATCTACCTATTAGGAGTGTTAAGTCTACAAAACAGACTCTTACTTACCTACTTGTTTTGGATACCAAAACAAGTATCCTTCCATTCGGCTACGAATGGAAGGTAGAGGAAAGAGTGACCTTCTGACTAGATTGTGTTTATCACATAGAAAAGGAAGTCAAAAAGATCCCAATTCATTTCATGCCAGTTGTTGAGGTAGGTAAACATAAGGAAGGGTGAGGGAGGAGAGATGAGGGTGTAAAAAAGAGAGAGAGAGAGGCAAAGACAGAAAGACTGACCCATTTTTGAAGCTAAATAAGAGCATACACCAGAAAAGGAAAAACTTGGTCCAGTGAATGTCATGATTTGTTCAATTTTACCAATATATAAATTACAGTTTCTCTTTTATAGTCTAACTTACATGGGGGAACAGAAATATATAACTCCCCTCTAGTCATCATGTTCCACTTGAAGGGAGAAAAGAAAAAATGAGAAACACTGGTGAATTTCACAGTCCAAGAGCATGGACTCATCAAAAGACTAAGAATTAATCATAATACTATAAAATGCCCCCCCACCCCTCTGCACCTTCCTTCTGCCACAAAAGGCCTGTTTACTTCAGGTCTTTTAACCAAATATATTATGTTCACCTTTTACAAAAATTTGCAAGGAATATTAAACAAAAGAACACAGTTTGAAGAGACCGAACAAGCATCAGAACCATAATCAGATATGGAAAGGATATTGGAATTATCAGACCAGGACATTTTTTTAGAAACTATCATTAATATGTTAAGAGCTTTAGTTAAAAAAAACAGAAGTATACAAGAAAAGATGGATAAAGTAAGTAGAGAGGTGAAAATCATGAGAAACAATAAAAAAGGTATGCTAGAGATCAAAACACTGTAACAGAATTGAAGAATGTCCTTTCTGCACTCATTATAGGCTGAACACAACTGAGAAGAGAATCTCTAAGCTTAAGCATATGATAATAGAAACTTTCAAAACAGAAAAAAAGACTTAAAAAAAGCAGAACAAAATACCGAAGAACTAAGGAACAGTGCAAAAGTATAACATATACACCATGGCAATACCAAAAAGAGAAGAAAGACAGAAAGGAACAAAAGTAATATTTAAAACATTAATGACAAGATTTTCCCAATTATTGTCAGACACCAAACCACACCCCCAGAAAGTTCAGAAAATACTTAGTAGAATAAATGCCCCAAAACTATACGTAGGCCTATATATTATCTTCAAACTTCAGAAAACCAAATGTAACAAAAAAATTTTTTAAAGAGGCCAGAGGGAGAAAAAAACACTTTACTGATAAAGGAACAAAGACAAGAATTACATTTGACTTCTCTTCAAAAATTATGCAAGCAAGAAGAAAGTAGCATGAAATATTTAAAGTGTTGAGGAAAAAAAAGTAAATACAGCAACCTAGAATTCTGTACTCCATGAAACTATCCTTCAAAAGAGAAGGAGAGGCCAGGCATAGTGGTTCACATCTGTAATCCCCATATTTTCAAGTTGGGAAGATGGCTTGAGACCAGGAGTTTGCGATCAGCCTGGGCAACATAGCGAAACTCATTGCTACCAAAAAAAATTAGCTGGGCATATTGGTGTGCACCTAGCTAAATGAGATGCTGAGGTAGGAGGATTCATCAAGCCCAGAAGTTTGAAGATTCCAGTAAGCTATGATCATGCCACTGCACTTCAGACTGGGTGACAGAGTGAGACAAAGGACAAAAGGGAGGAATTAGGAATTTTTTTTTTTATGGTACTTACTCTCCCCGTGGGCAGTAGAGTATTATTTGAAAGTGGACTTTAATTAGTTATAAATGTATATTGCAAATTTTAGGGCAACCACTAAATAATGTTTTAAAAGATGTGTAATTGATACGCTAAGAAAGGAAAGAAAATGGCTTAATTAAAACCACAAAACACAGAAAAAGCGTGGAAGACAAAAATAGAAGAAAAGAACAAAGACATAAATATGGTAGCTATTAATCCATCTACATCAATAATCTACTTTAAATGTCAATAGTCTAAATATGCCAATTAAAAGACACATTGTCAGAGTACATAAAAAAATAACTGTACATTGTCTACAAGAAACACACCTTAAATATAAAGATATATAGATTAAAAGTAAAGAGATGAAAAATATACTATGCTAGCAAAAGTAAAAGAAAGTAAGATTAGCTATATTAATTTCAGCATAATTAAGAGCAAAAAAAGTCTTCAGAGATAAAGAGGGGCATTACACAATGACTTACCTGTTAAATTTCCAAGAAAATATAGCAATTGTTAATGTATGTGTGCCTAAAAACAGTGTCAAAATATGTAAGGCAAAAATTGATAGATTTCAAGGAGAAATAGATCAATACACTATTAGTCAGAGACTTTAACACCCCTCTGTTAAAAAATAGACAGAATGGATAGATCCAGTAAGCAGAAAATAAATAGACCATAGATGAACTCAATAGTAATCTAATAGATGCAATTGACATTTATAAACTATACCATTCAATAGATTACACATTATCCTCGCACTTACATGGAACATTCACCGAGAGACCACAAACTGAGTAATAAAGCACACATTAACAAATTTTAAAAAGTAGAAACCTTACAACATTTGCTCTCAGATCACCATGGAATTAAAATAGCTCTCTGGAAAATCTCAAAATACTTAAAGACTAAACAACACACTTCTAAATAACACATGATCAGAGAAGAAATCTTAAGAGAAAATTTAAAATGTCATTAACTAAATAAAAATAAAATTTATCAAAATTTATGAGATACAGTGAAAACAGCTCTTGAAGGGAAATTTACACTGTTGAATACATAGAGTAGAAAAGAAGAAATATGTAAAATCAACAATCCAAGCTTTACTTTCAGAAACTAGAAAAAAACAGCAAATAAAATCCAAAATAAACAAAAGAAAAAGAATAATATAAACTGGAGCAGAAATAAATAAAACTGAAAATAAGATATCAATAAAGAAAATCAACAAAATCAAAAGCTAGTTTTATGAAAAGGCCAATAAAATTGATTAGCTTCTAGTCAGGATATATAAGAAAAAAAGAAGACATAAATAAACTAACATTAGAAATGAAAGCTAGAAGAACATCATTATACTTCCTACTGACATTAAAAGGATAAAAAATGAATATTATGAACGAACAACTCTATGCCCACAATTTGTTAACCTACATTAAATGGACTAATTCCTTGAAAACATAATCTGTCAAAACCCACATAAGAAGAAATAGACAATCTGGTTAGACTTATATGTACTAAGGAAATTGAATCAATGATTAATAAGCTTTTAAATAAAAAAAATACCAGATCCAGATAGGTTCACTGGTGAATTGTACCAAATATTTAAGAAAAAATTATACTAATTCTTCCTACTCTCTTTCAGAAGATAGAAACAAAAGGAATACTTCCTAACTTACTCTATGAGGTCAGCATTGCCCTAATACCCAAACCAGACAAAATATTTAAAAAAAACTAAAGGCCAATATATCTCATGAACATAGATGCAAAAATCCTCAAAACTTTTAACAAATTGAATCTAACATATATAAAAGGAATAATATACCTGAGCCCATCAAGTCGAGGCTGCGGTGGCCGTGAATATGCCACTGCACTCCAACCTGGGAAACAGAGTGAGACTCTGATTCAAAAAAATAAAAATAAAATTGTACACCACAACCAAATGGGATTTATTCCAGGTATGCAAATCTGGTCTAACATTCAAAAATCAATCAGTGTAATCCATTATAGCAACAGACTGAAGAAGAAAAATCAAATGATCATATCAATAGATGTAAAAAAAATTTGATGAAATTCAATACCCATTTTTAACAAAAATTCCCAACAAACTAGAAATAGACAGGAACTTCCAACTTGAAAAATACTTAATACACAAAAGCCTACAGCTAGCATTATACTTAATGGTGAGATACTAAAGTCAGGAACAAAGCAAGAATGTCACCACTGCTTTTGAACATTATACCGGAAGTCTTGTCTTAACTGATACAATAAGAAAAGAAAATGAAATGAATGTTATGTACACTTGGAAGAAAAAAACAAATTTCTTTGTTCAAAGGGAACACATTCTATACAGATAATCTGAAAGAATCAGCAAAAAACTTCTGGACTGATGGGAAGTTATAACAAGGTTGCTTTAGCCAGGTTGCAGTATGTGAGCTTAGTAAACAAGAATCAATCACTTTTCTGTATGCAAGCAATAAAGAAGTGAAATTTGAAATTAAAAACATATTAACATTTACATTAGCACCCCCCAAAATGAAATACTTAGGTGTAAATTAACAAAATAGCTACAAGATCCATATGAAAAAACTACAAAACGTTGATGAGAGATATTAAAGAAGAACTAGATAGACAGATAGACCATGTTCATTAGTAGGAAAGCATAACATTGTCAAGATGTCAGTTCTTCCCAACTTGATATATAGAGTTAATAAAATTCTAGCAAAAGCCCAGCAATTTATTTTGTAGACATCAGCAAACTAATTCTAGAGTTTATATGGAAAAGGAAAAGACCCAGTATAGCCAACTCAACAACAAAGGAGAATAGTCAGAGAATAGTCAAGAAAGTGTGATGCTGGCAAAAATAATAAAGAAATAGATTAATAAAAAATAATAGAGAACCCAAAAAGAGATCTATACAGATATAGTCAACTAATCTTTGACAAGGGAGCAAAGGCAATAAAATGAAGCAAAGGTACTTTTTAAACAAATGATCTGGAACAAACACCCATAGAGGAGAAAGAGAGAGAATCTAAACACAGACTTTACACTCTTCACAAAAATTTAACTCTAAATGGATCATAGACCTAAATATAAAATGCAAAAATATAGAGCCCTAGATGATAATATATAAAAACAACCTAAATGCCCTGTGTATGGCAATGACTTTTCATATATAAACCCAAAGATTATTCAAAAAAAAAAAGAATTGATTAACTTGATTTCATTAAAATGTAAAACTTCTGCTCTGTGAAAGACAAGAAAATGAGAAGACTAGTCACAAACTGGGAGAAAATATTTGCAAAAGACATATCCAATAAAAAACTGAAAATGAAAATATACAAAGAATTCTTAAAACTTAATTTAAAAAATTAATAACACAATTTAGACTAAAGTCAGGAACAAAGCAAGAATGTCACCACCAGCCAAATACATATCACCAAAGAAGATATACAGGTGGCAAATTAGCCTATGAAAAGATACTCAACATCATATGTTGTTAGGAAATTGAAAATTAAATCAATGAAATACTTCACCTATTAGAATAGACAAATTCTAGAACATAGAGCACAAACAATATTAAATGCTGGCTAGGGTGTGGAGCAACAGGAACTCTCATTATTTACTGAGAAATGCAAAATGGTAGAGCTATTTTCAAAAACATTTTGACAGTTTCTTACAAATTCAAACATATTCTTTTCCTCCCCTCCCCTTTGCAACAGGGTCTCACTCTGTCACCCAGGCTGGAGTGCAGTGACACAGTCCCAGATCACTGCAACTTCAGCCTCCTGGGTTCAAATGATCCTTTTGCCTCAGCCTCCTCAGTAGCTGGGACTACTGGCTTGTTTCACCATGCCTGACTGATTTTTTTTCATTTTTCATAAAAATGAGGTCTCACTGTGTTACACGGGCTGGTAAACATATATATATTTTTTTAATTTTTAATTTTAAAGATATGGGGTACAATTTAGGGTTAGGTATACAAATGTTCATTATGCAAGTACCCTTGTTGATGAGGTGTGCACCACCACCTCCCCTGGCAGATTCCCACTATGGGGGCATGTGCTGGTTTGTCACATGAATATATTGTTTAATGATGGAGTCTGGGCTTCTAGTTTACCCACCATTTAGTGACTATTGTATCCAGTAGGTAACTTTTCAACTCTCATCTGCCTCCCAACCTCTCCCTTTTTGAAATCCCTAGTATCTATTGTTTCCATCTTTTTACCCATATGTACTTATTGAAATCTAAACATATTCTTACTATTTCATATTTCTTGCTATTGCCCAGAGAAGTTTAAAGTCATGCCCATACAAAAACCTGCACACAACGTTTATAGAAACTTTATTAATACTTGCCAAAACACGGAAGCAACCACGATGTCCCTCAGTGGACGACTGATCAATAAACTATGATATCTCCAGACAATGGGATATTATTCAGTGCTAAAAATAAAACGAATTATCAAGTTATGAGAAAAGAGAGGAAACTTAAATGCACACTACTAAGTGAAAGAAGTCGATCTGAAAAGGCTACATATTATATGCTTCCAACTGCACCATATGACATTCTGAAAAAGGTAGTAAAAAAATTAGGCATTGCCAGAAGTTGAAGAGAGGAGAGATAAATAGGCTGAACATAGAGAATTTTTATCATAGTGAAACTATGCTGCATAATACCACAATGGTGAATACATGTCATTAAATATTTGTCAAACTCATTTAATACCCAGTCCCAAGAGCAAGCCCTAATGTAAACCACTGACTTGGGGTGGTAATGACGTGTCAATATAAGATGATTGGTGGTAAAAGTTTATCACTTTGTTGGAGAATGTAGACAGTGGGGAAGGTTATACATATGTGGCAACAGAGGGTATGGAAACTCTTACTTCCCTCCCAACCTCTCCTTTTCAAATTTTCTGTGAACCTAAACTTACTCTAAAAAATACAGTTTATTGATTAAAAAAAAAATCTCTTGCTTATTTTTTGCTGAGTGTCCGTCTCAGTTACACTGCTCTCTGGTATTTTGCCCACGTGCACAAATTTGCCTTTCAACTGTCTGGCCCATTTTTATGTTCACTATGCAGGTTATCACATTTTCATAGGCTGTGCTTGCCTTTTTCAACGATTACCAAACTCTAGTGCTCTCTTCCAAATCTGGCACACAGCCTAATGAGCCAAAATGTGTAGTGGTGAAGAAAGTTTATATAGGCTTTGATATGAAGTCAGACAAAAACACATCTTTTGCACGTGACTCTACCAGCTACTAGAAATATAATCATGTATAAAACATTTTTTTGTTCGTTAGTTTCCTTATCTATTAAATAAATTTACTAATACTTGTATTTTAGGCTTGCTGTATGGAACAAATGATATAATATATGCAAATATTAAAATATCAAACTGTGCCTGGCATGTTGTAAGCACTCAGTAAATGTTAATTCACTTTTTAACAAAATTTGGCTACCATTTTTGAAAAATTGACAATTCCTGTCACCATGTCTGGAAAGCTCTCCATGCTGGCTGTCTCAGCTATTTGTTTTTTTGAATAGAAAATATATTTCCTACATCACCTCTGCAAACTGCATTGTCAACTGACTGACAACTAAGTCCAGCCAATGGGAGGCATTGATCAGAGATAGGAAGGCAGAAAGAAAGGAGAGGCCAGAGTATAGCTCACCTTCTCTCTCTTCCTCAAGCAACATCTCCAACAGCAGCAGCCCCTCTGAACAGGGTCCTTGTTCATGGCCCAAATCCCCTGGACAGCCTCTGCCACACATCTACTTGCCATCAGGAGGTCCTAACTCTGGGACTCTGGCAATACTACATCCTCTCTTGGTTGTCCAGCCCCAGTTATGGTGGTGTTTCCTTCGTAATAAGAGTCCGAACTTCCTCACCAACATGTTTTTTGCTTTTCAACTCTCCCAAACATTTTGCAACTAGCTCCCTTTACTGATTTCGTCTATTATAGTACATGCCATGGGCTGTATTTTCCTGATGAAGCCAAGTCGGAGTTTTTCCGAATTAACAATGAGCTTTTCTTATATATTGGCCCAATGTGCATATGATTATTTGTAAGACATAACCCTTTAATCAAGCTTTATTCCTATAAATGAAATGCCTATGTTTGCAAAGCTCATATAGTTAGCAGAGAATAGAAAGAATTAAAATAGTTTGCAGGGATTAGGGGTATTGCTGAGAACCATGATGCAATTCCTTGTTTTGACTTAAGCAAGTCCATTAGTCACACATATCATCTTTTCTATGGGTAGCCAAAGAGGCCATATTTTCAGGCTGCCGTAATAAGTCACTTAACCAGCAGAAATTTATTGCCTTACAATTCTAGAAGGTAGGAACCTGAGATTAAGGTGTAGGCAGGGTTAATTCCTTCTGAGGTCTGTGAGGAAGAATTTGTTCCATACGTCTGGTGGTTTGCTTGGCTTGTAGAAGCATCACCTCAATTCCTGCCTTCACCCTGACATGATGTGCTCCCTGTGTTTGTGTCTGTACCCAAATTTTCCCTTTTTATAAGTATACCAGTGATATTGGATTAGAGGCCCACTCTAGTCCAGTATGATCTCATCTTATCTAATTATATCTGTAGTGACCCTATTTCCAAATAAGGTCACATCCTGAGGTACTAGAGGTTAGAACTTCAGTGTAATAATTTGTAAGGACACATTTCAATCCACAACACGTGCTAAGGTGCGCATCATGAGAACTTAATTTTTAAAAGGTTGCTGCAAAATCTAGACACCATCTTGAATGTAGTCTTCATTCCACCACAATAGAAAATCTTCAAGAATGTTCATTTCTTTGTAGAGCATTTGGAAGAGAAAAGGGAGAAAATTCAAATATAATCAGGCTTTCCTTCATTCATAACCTTAGGTACTAAATGATTTGTGAAGGTATCAGTTTATGTTTCAAACATATGTATGGTATTGAATGATATAACTGTATATAATTTATGATGGCTCTTCCAATTAATCAGCTTCCTTAAAAAGTCAGGTCACCCAGAGACAGTCTGGAGGCATATTAATTAGAATCAAATAAGACAGACTGGCATTATATGCTACAACTATAAAAGGCACAGTAGAATTTGAGAAAGGAGAGATTTACTATATACTATTACAGAAAGAGTAGACATTCTATAGGAGGAGGAGAGGAGAAAAATAGGACAGAAATAAGCTGAAACTGACCCCCTGAAAACCAAAGAAGCAGATTAAGATATTATTGCTTAAGTCAGCCTTGAAAGTAGGAAAGAAATCAAATGTTATCAACACAGATATATTGCTTATAACCAAATGAGAATAAACTGATATATAGACCTCAAGAGCAAAGTTGTCATAACAAAGTATTTTTAATGTGTTCTTGCATTTTAATTAAAGCAAGGAGAGCACAAGCATTATATATGGGAAGGGTAAAACATGTTGTCTACTGCCACTGCCATTATCTCAAGGTCAAGGTCCTATAGATGGTATAGGTGCTTGGAAGACATAATTATACGGAAAAGACTGGTGAAAAGAAATATGAATTTCTTGAGTTCTGACCAAATTTGCCTCAAAAGTCTCTAAATTTTAAATGGAGATATGGGAAGCAGGAAATTACTTCCATTTTGAAGGCTCATAGTAGCACTATCTTTGAAAGAGGAATATACTTTAACTCATCTTTGGGGCACTTACTTTCTTTGATATTTAAAACCACCATAGTGGGTTTTTCTAGTCATGGAAATACAAAACAAGGTTCTCTTCTGAAATTAAGGAGTTTGCTGGGCTCCAAGAAACTAACCTGCTCTTGTATAATTATATGAGGATAGTGGGGGTTTTTTGTTGTTTTGTGGGGGGTGGATGGTATATCTCTAGATTTATGTATACTTCTGAGAAACATTTGGAATGATCATTTACATGGCAGTAACTCTGGAGAATACAGCATGTTGGCATGTGTGTGTGTGTATGCATGTATTCTTGTTAAAGCAATTGACATCAGAATATTGGGAATTAATACCCTGGAAATTACAAAACCTCTGGTTCTCCTCAGTTAAAGGACACCATATAACAAATAGGTCTGCACTTGATGGTGCCTACATTAACTTTAAAGTTGTGGTCCAGTGAGGTTTTATGCCAAGCAGAATAACTCAGATCTTGGGCAATAAACTAATGTCAGATTATGCATTCTAATGTGACTGTACTGTTGTGAGACCAAAGACAATGACAACTTCTATGAGTAGGGAATGGGTAGGGAATAGATAATCCTGAAATTAAAATGATTTGGGGTCAGAATCTGAGATTGTGTCTCAAAAGTGGGAATGAGAAAGAGTCCCCCCACTATGAGAACTTTAGATATATGCAGAAGGCTGACAATACTCAACACAGGGATATGCTGAAGTCTTCCCAGAGTGGTGGTAAAAGATGCTGATCTTTATAATACACACAGAGCTTAAAGAGCCATACTAGTACTGAAATCCAATTTGAAGTTTCTCTGTATCAGGTATCCTTAAGGACATCATTTTTTTATCCTCAAATCTTAAGGAATAATTTGTTAAATTGCTACAATTCGGTCTCATCTTTGCTTTGAGGAATTAGAAGCAAAGCCTATGTGCATGTTTGGGACAAAGTAGTATAGGGGAGATCATCCTAATTCTTTCACATAAGGTTGAATATTGAGAACATTACCTTCTCAAGAGAGGTCAATTTTTTCAGAACCGCAGGAGATGGTAAGCAGTAAAGCAAGTAGGAGGTTTGACTAGGTGGTTATCCTTGTAAAATCAGGCAGAGGCAGAACATTGTTACAGATTAATAATTCTCCCAAATATCCTGGTAGGAAAAGGACACCTAAGAAGGATGGGAGTTTTATGGTCAAGTTTCCATTACTAAATAATTATATGGGAGTCACTGAGCACACAACAGATATCTTAATTATGTGTACTTAGAAGCTTCTATGTTTTGTGTTTGATTTTTCTGTATAGTATTGCATGATTCAGCTTTGATAAATAATCCAATGCATGTTATTTGTATTTTGCAATTTGTTTTTATTTGTTTGTTTGTTTGTTTTGAGTCGGAGTCTCACTCTGTCGCCCAGACTGGAGTGCAGTGGCCGCTCCCGGCCACTGCAGCCTCGACCTGCTGGGCTCCGGCGATCCTTCCGCCTCAGCCTTCCAAGTAGCTGGAACTACAGGCGCGCGTTACCACGCCCAGCTAATTTTGATTTATTGTAGAGATGAGGTCTCACCAAGTTTACAATTTGTTTTTAAAAGTAAAGGTAGCAGTACATTCATCTTCCCTTTGCCCTTGAAAAGATGAATATTCCTGAGTAATAAAAAAAAAAAATCTTATTTCAGCTTATGGTTTTTTTCTTTCTTTTCAACCACCTTCCTTACTCCCACACTTAAAAGTTTTAACCAGTCCTGAAAAAATGGTAGAAAATGCTGAGTTCCACCTCCTCTCCCTGCCCATTCTTTGATAAGCCTGCTAATGAGTAATGCAATAACCAAAAGGTGAGGAGAAAAAGGGAAAAGAAGAGAGGTTAAGGGGCCTGAATAATCAACACACTAATTAATCTCATCTGACTAATCCTTGATTCAGAGAAACATGGAAAATGTCCCCAAATATTAACATCATTCTGACTAGATAGACCATTGACATTCTCACAAGGCAAAGAGGGAGGGGAAAACACCTTTGCTATAATTATCAAGTAGAAACATGCAGGGAGTATATTTCAGGCATGAAGAGGAGAAATAGTCTAACGTAATTTCTTTCAGGTATCTTATGGCAGTAACATGAGTAGAAATGAACTTGGGTTGAGGGTCATTAAATAGTCCATACTTCTGTCTCTTAACAGAACAAAACTTGCATTTTCAGTCTCACAATTGGAAACTTTACCAGAAAAAGTCATTATTTTGCTAGGTAATTACAGGTGGGGCCCACATTTTTTTCCCAATAAATATGCTCTGTAGAATGTGTACAAATCAAGTATTTTTAAAAACATACTCTAGGAAATTCCTATCTAAAGAAGCTATGTAGTGTTTTGTTTGTAAAAGTAAATGTCATTTTAGGATTTTGTGTTTTTGAAATTAAAGCATGTCCATAGCTTAAAAAGTGAATTAATGGAATATATTTGTTCTACCTATGGCCCTCCTAAAAAACAGAAAAGACTAAATTAGAAATTTTCTGGGCTGATAAATTTGTGATATTTATTAATAACATAGTTTACCATCCTGGACAGAGAATTTCAGTTTTTCTCAATCACTAGATCATTCCATGTTTTATTTGACTTAAACGCTCCTTCTTATCAAAGGTCACAGCTAATTAGCATCAGGGCTAGGTTTAGAACTTACCCTTCACTTTTTTTGTTTAATGTTCTTGCAATTGTACTATGTTGTTTATATTCATCACTGCTCTAACATTGCCTTCAGTTTGTCCACACCTTGTTCTACCTTCTACACTGGTTCTCCACATAGTTTCCCGATTTGCTATTGTACACAGAACAGCTTGATAATGCCTCCTTCTCAAAGATAACCATCAAGAGAATGAATTAAGATTATTTTAAAAAATAGTAACCAATCATAACTTCGCCTTTCTTCAGGAAACAATCATAGCATTATTTTAAAGTAGTCAGTTCAGTTTATATGAAAAACAACACTGACATCAGTCCCCAAAGCGAGCAGTCCCAGGAAAGAAAAGTACTTCCTTGAGAACTCTAAATTATCTCAAAAAATTGAGACACTCAGAAGTCCCAAAAAGAATTTTTAATACTTTTTTGGTTTGTTTTGCATTTTCATAGAACAAATTTAAAGAATCATATTAATTATATGTGCAACAAATAAGATCTGACCTGATTAGTTTGTGAATTGTATAAATAAATTATGTTCCAATGAGTAAAAACCTTCTATGGCTAAGTCTGCTCCTTTTGTCAGGAAAAAAAAAAGAAAGAATGAGGGTAGGAAAAAAGGGAGAAAGGGACAGAAGGAAGAGAAAGGAAGGGAGAGAAGGAGAGAGGGAGAAGGAAGGTTATATTGAATAGATATCTTAAAATTTATGGGAACTTTATTATTTAAAAGTGGGGGAATCATATATAGTTTTACAAAGAAACTTAATTATTAGACTTGCACTGCATTTTAATTTTTTATGTATACTCAAATGTGTGAGAGAATAAAAAATATTCAGATAGCAGGATGTGTTTTAAGCACCTGGTCCAGGATAAAATAGATTCCACTTGACTAAAGAGAACTAGATTCTCTGGTTCTTGTAGGGAAAACATATTCCACTCCTCCATACCCCATACCAAGCAGAAAACCAAATTATTTCTCTGTAAAGAGGAATGGAAGAGCAGAAGGGAATGAAAAAGCATTTGTCATGCTAGTCCTAGTCTAATGCTTTTTGTGACCTATTTATCTCTTGCTTGTTATATACTCTATATAGAAGGGTATAGTTTCTAAAAGCTATCCTACAGCTGTGGAGAATAGTAAAAAGTCATATTCCATGGACCTCACAGAAAGAACGTTTTCCCCCTTGGAATTATGTATGGCTCCACATGGCTACTCAACCTTAGAAACTTGTAGAGTGTCTACGGTCCAGGAACTACCAAGGTAATTTTGCTCTGGATAAAGCTCAGAGAGGAGCTGTTCTTCACATGCTATTGATCACAGATGGAAATATATCTTCCTTAACTGGGTATGCTGCCCTTTAAAGTCTCCCACTTCAACATAATGGGACAGATTGAATATTTTTCCATGTTAGTGGGTGGAAGTTTTTCCGATGCCACCCAGTTGCTCTTTTCTTACAGAAAGCAAAATACAGATTTCCTTTGGGTGCAACAGACATCAAGAAATAAAAAATAGCTGTCTCACATGCAATGCAAAATGACATCCAAAGAAATCACACATCAGAAATCGCACATGGCAGAAATAAGCTTCCTTTTTGAAATATTTTGGCACCTGACACAAGAGCAAAAGAATTGCACAGACCACCTGAAAAAAATTTGTTATAAAAAATTAATTAAATCATATATTCCTTACAGGCTTATCCTGAAAATATAGGCTGATGGCTGCCTATTCAAAAATAATACTTTTGGAAATATATTTTAATATTTAACAAACTAAGAAATAGCAATCAGACCTATAAAAACAAATTGTAGCTGGTTTGAGTGCCTACATAATACAGAACTGCTTTAGTTGATCATAATCTAAGTCAGCCAATAACAAATAGACTCAGCCTAATATGAAGACTTTCTGGTTGGAATAATCCCCAAAACGGAAAAAAAAAAAAAACCTCCTAAAAAGGGAAAGATTTCCTTAAATTCTAATTCAAGTGGTTCTAATTCATTTTATTAGAAATCAATTCATTTTATTAGATAAAGAGTTTCTGGGCTGATCATTTTTATTTTAAAAGCCATTGATTCCTTTTAAAAAATATCTCGATGCTTCCTCCAAAGATAATGAAATTGTCCCCAAAATAAGTTAGAAGGTGATGCCTGGAGGCACATTAAAGGAAAGTGTGTGTCTCATTCCTTGAAAAGGTGCATTTTCATATGTCTGCAAATACTAAATATCAGAGAGCTTAAGAACTGAACTTCATATAATACACCTGTGTGAAATATTAATGAGACAAGTTCCCAACCTGCATGTAACTCAATGGAAGAGTTACCTAGGCAGAGAATTGGCTCAGGAACATCTAATATATTGGTTGAAATGTTAGAGGTGATGTTTGAAGTTTGTAGCCTGTCAGTGCAAGTAGGAATATGAGCTAGTTCACTTGCTGCAATAGCTTACATCTTTTTCTAGATTTTTCTTGATAGTTGGACAACTAAAATAATTTTAGCAGATAAAGTTCTCTAAATTATAGACCTGGTGTCATTGTGTGGTGCTTCCTGGTCTTTCTCCCAAGGTGAGAGAAATCTTTTGTTCTATGGATAATCTTACCTTGGGCAGAAAGCAAGTGATGAAGAAAATGTCCCCAAATTTTTTCCTCATTCTTTATTTTCAAGCTGACTGCAGCATGGCCAGAGCCCTAGGTTTTTCTATAACCCTTTGCTACAGATATTAAGGCGAACTTAAAAATTAAACTTAGGGAAATATGACCTAAGTGTGTCAGTCACTGAAAAAGGTATTTTGTCATATTTTGGGAGGTCATGTATTTTGTCAAATTTTTGTTATTTCATTAGATTTTCATTCATATCAAGCACAAATTGCTTAACCCTAGAGGGAACACTAGGAACATAAAGTTTTTCCAGTGCTTTTACTTAGTCATTCCAAAAACATTTATTGAGCTCTTACTATATGGCAGGAATGGGGTTAGGCTCCAAAGATACATACAAAGGGCTGTGACAAAAATATAAACCAAATATCACAGCATAGAGGAGAAAGCATAATTCTACCCAAAAGAGATTTTGAAGACTTCACTAAAAAGATGACATTTGAGCTGAATATGCAAAGAAATTTTCCTGTTGAAAAAAATAAATAAAACAGGAAAAGAACTTCAAATTTATGGAATTGCATGTGCAAAAGCAAAAAGTCCTAAAAGGGTCTAGCATAATCAGGAAATGACAAGTCCTTTTTGACCAGCTATAGAGTACAATATATGAAGAAAAATGATGGGTTGGGGGCAGCATAGTTACAAATGAATGTAAATTATTCTCCAAATAGGAACATTGTGAATTCCTAAATTCCTGGGTTTTTTAAGGTGATTCTGTATGTGCCTAGCTCCAGCCTGCATGTCAACCTAGCCCAGAATTGCATCAAATATATGCTGTGGGAAACTGTTAGTTGAATTGACAAAGAAAATTGATAGACTGCTTTCTTGAGCAGAGGGACTGTGTGCATATTAGTTAGAAAGGAAAATCCTGAAAATTGAATGAGAAAATAAAACAAAACCTATATCTACAAAAAGTCAACATTATAGAGAAAATGTAGGTAGAGAAAAGAAAAGTATTACCTGGGATGCATTGGATGAACTAACTTGAGACCACTAAACTGTGTCTGAGCATAAAAAAGGGGGAATAGACAAAATAGCAGGTATTTGAGAAACGAAAGAAAAGAACATAAGTGATCGCTTTTTTTCTTCCATATCTTGAACCTAAATAAAAAAACTATTGGCTGTTTTTCCCCATTGTTTTGGAGGGGGAGATAATATAAACCCACATGATATATGTTATAGACTCCAAATATTTTATTCTAAGACTACTTAAACCATTCACTTAGTTTGGCTCAGTCATTGGGTAATTTCCCTGCAGGTGGGAAATTCCATAATAATAGGATAATACAGGAGACTTTTAAACATAGGAATAAAGGAAGTAGTAGTAAAACCAGATTTGTTGCGGGACTCGGTGGCTCAGCCTGTAATCCCAGCACTTTGGGAGACCGAGGTGAGTGAATTGCCTGAGTCTGCGGGTTCAAGACCCGCCTGGGCAACTTGGCGAGACCTCATCTCTACAATAAATCAAAAATTAGATGGGCATGGTAGGGCGTGCCTGCAGTTCCAGCTACTTGGAAGGCTGAGGAGAAAGGATCGCCGGAGTCCAACAGGTCGAGGCTGCGGTGGCCACAAGTGTGCCACTGCACTCCAGTCTGGGTGACAGATTGAGACTCCAACTCAAAAAAAATCCCCAAAAAACAGATTTCTTTTTTAAAAGATAAACCCTGTCAACAATTTAAAGAGAGGCCTAGAGTATAGAGAACTGCTAGATTCTATGATGCATAGAGAGAAAATGCATGTATAGATGTATAGAGAACTGCTAGATTCTATGATACATAGAGAAAAAGTGAAAAATAGCATGACTTAGATGATGATTTGTATAAGATAATGAATGAACAATTAATAACTTATCATTGCTGCTAGTGTTCCCAGCGTCAACGGAAAAGGAAGAATTAGCCTGAGACAGCCATTGCAAGCCACTGTATCAGTGTGAACCATTGCTTTCACTGTGCTCACCAGAATATGGTATGACTTAAGTGATGAGGGGACCTAGAGTAAGTCTAGTTAGTTAGTCTGGTCAGAAGAAAAAAGTTAATTGTGCAATTTTGAAGAAAGTGTTCAGAAAGAAAGAATAGCAAAGCATTTTTTTTTTTTAATTTTTATTTTTTAGAGACAGAGTCTTGGTCTGTTGCCCAGGGTTGAATTCAGTGATATGATTGTAGCACACTGCAGTCTGGATGCCTAGGCTCAAGGGATCCTCCTGCTAGTTGAAACTACTTCAACCTCCTGAGTAGTTGAAAAGACAGGCATGTACCACTACACCTGACTAATTTTGTATTTTTTGTAGAGAAAGAACTTGCTATGTTATTAGTCTTGAACTCCTGGGCTCCCAAAGTGCTGGGGTTATGGGTGTGAGCCACCACATTTGGCCAATTTTTATAGAAAGAAAGATGGCCTTCAAATAGTCCCAGACAAGTTGGTACCTGTTTTGGAATAATAATTATAGCCATAAACGAACGCCATTTTAGAAAGTCATTATATGATTGGAGAAAAAAAGCAACTCATATTCTTCATGAGTAGAGAACTTATTTGAGGAAAAATCACCTTGGCTTGGCCATTAGACTTTCCACTTCTTCCTTGGCTGGTAGTGATTAATTATTTTAATATAAATCAAGATCATTAAGAGATTTTGAAATCACCTATTAAGATTCATCCTTTATGTAATAGATGTGTTCCTTAGATATTCTTTGAACATCAAAAATTTTAAATCCAGTACTTTTAAATGTCCTAAAAGGAAACTATTTAAAGATATTCTGTGATAAATGTTTGGTAAAGGAAGGATTCTTTGGTAGCGTGAATAATTCCCCCATATTTATAGGCAAGTCACTTTGAATTTTCATATACTGAATTATGCTTTCTTAAAGAGAGTATATCCTGACTGGCAATGATTTTATGTTCCAAAGTGTATATCTTATACTTATTTCAAATTTCAGTGCAAAATGAATGCAAACATTATTCCAATCACCTTTTTACCATAAATATGCCAAAATATCTTAGCCAATAAAAAACTTCCCATTGCTAAATACATGTTTTCATGAAAAACAAATTAGATACATTTTCCTAAGGAAAAGAATTTAAATGTATTCTTTGAATCATGTTCTACAATTTTTTTCTAAAGCAGCTTATGCTGTATCTTACAAAGTCAATGTTTACCAGTATATTTATATGATTTTCTTTCTTTTGTTTTCCCTCCATTTGGCAGAACACAGAGTACTATATAGGAATGTGTCTGAATATTTAGCCGTACTATGCCAGGAGTCCACACAATGCTTAGGACTGTTTAGTTTAACAAAGAATGTGTGTCTTTCACATGTGCTGGCACATTTATACGAGTGGCTCCAAAAATTCTACTAATGGCAGAACATACTTGTCACTTGAAATTTACAAAAGTGCAATGAGTTTAACCAAACTACCACCAACTTTGTAAATATGTCCTTTTTAAACTTGATGCAAAAACTGTGATGAATATTGGAAGCATGGGGCAGGCAATGCTTCAAGATTGAGGGGAACAAACTCCAGGGCCATCTCTTTGTGGTTGCTTTTTTTAATTTGCCCACGTTCTTCTTCTGACAAGAGGTAATATGAAGCTCAAAATATGACCTATAATCTTTCACATAAATCACTTACAAATGCTGAAACAACCAAACATTTAATACCTAATTTGTGATAGTTTATATCTAATTTGTGATATTGAGTTGGGGCATTATGCTGTTAAATTAGGTAAACGTTTTAAAATCAGGTGATTACTGGCTTTAAACATAATAAACCAGTTTCTCTTTCATGAAGGAGAGCTAATGGAAAACTAATTTTTCTACCTTTGAGTTTTTATGGAAAACAACAAGAATTTATAACATTGAGCAAGTGAAGCGAACCATTCACTGGTAGAAATAAGGTTGTAAATACAAAACAAGCTATTTTATCTGTAGTAAGAGGTTTACTTTGTCATCTATACTAGTGCTTCTCAAGCTTTGATTAAACATCTGAAATTTTGTTAAAAATGCAAATTTTGATTCAGTAAATCTACATTGGTAGCCTAAGATTCTACGTTTCTGATAAGCTCCCATGTGACATTATGGCTGCTGGAACTGTATTTTGGAAGAAAAGATATAGATGGGTTCTACAATTTAAGGATCTATTCTATATCCTATATTTTATTATGAGTCGGCTAGCTTTTCTGAGCTTTACTTTTACCCAGTGCAATCAATAGTCTTTGCAGACTTGCAGGGATAGAGCATAAAGACTAGATAGTCGTGAAGAAATAACTAAGATGTATTCCAAAGGCCTGTGTTTGAATCACAGTTCCTCGATATCCAAATGTATAATCTTTGTTCAGTTTTATCATTTCTCTAAGGCATAACTTTCTCTTAGGTAATTTGGGAATATGTCATACTTATTCCTTAATGATGTTGAAAAAATAAATGAGGTAATATACATGAAAAGTATAGGTACTTTAAAGCACTATAAGCATTTTAGTTGTTGAAGTTATTACTGTTATATCATTGAGTTACTGGACAACATTAGCAGTCAACATTAATTATTATTCTGTGTTTTACACAGTGTTGTGGTGTATCTTATTCTCTTAATCATTATTCTGCATCTTCTGCCTTTCTTTTATTTATTTTTATTTATTTATTTATTTATTTATTGGAGTTGGAGTCTCACTCTGTCACCCAGACTGGAGTGCAGTGGCCGCTCCTGGCCACCGCAGCCTCGACCTGCTGGGCTCTGGCGATCCTTCTGCCTCAGCCTTCCAAGTAGCTGAAACTACAGGCGCGCGCTACCTTGCCCGGCTCATTTTTTATTTATTTTAGAGATGAGGTCTCGAAAAGTTGCCCAGGCGGGTCTCGAACCCACGGGCTCAGGCAATCCTGCCTTTCTTTTGAGTATTAAAATTTGGCCATCTGGAGTTGCAGGGTCTCTAATGTCTAGTCAATGATTTCTCCCCCACCTACAGAGGGCGGTATTGTGTAGTGAAAAAAATCATGACTTCTGAAATCACTATTTTGTGTGTGTTACTAAGATATTTAGAAGCAGGCACATATACAGAATAGTGATCGCCGTGAACATACCACTGCGCTCCAGCCAGGGTGACAGAGTGAGACTCCAAAAAAAAAAAAAAAGGAAGAAGCAGGCAGGCAGATAGATCTATTTTAAGAAAAACTACATATGGAGGTTGAGAATCTGGAATTTGGTTCTTTTGTTTGTTTGTTTGTTTTAAGTATCCATGACTCATTACCTCTTGCAAGTTCTTTTATATAATTTCAGAGGTGTCCAAAGACCCCCATATCTGAAGACCCCTGACCTGGATTACCTTTTTTCTAAATTTATTTTTGTAAGTATTACCTACCCCACTATCAAGACTCACGTCCAAATGTACCATGAAGTTTTCCTAATTCATCTCAAACTCACTCTCTACCACAAAAACATACAGTCAGATGTGACTTTCCCTCTTTTGAGAGCTTATAATAAGAATTTCTTTTTTTAAGATCTTTTTTTACAGGACAGACCTGAGGTATGAGTATGAACATTGTTTTCTAATTCTCCCTTAATTAGTTAATTTTCTTAAAAAATCTGTCTTAAAATTTGTTTCCCCTGAAATACTTAGCACATTGCTTTGAACATGATGGGTACTCATTTAATTATCTGAACTTATTGCTAAAAATTTTAAGCTTTTATTCTCAGTACACTTATATATTTATAAATGTTACTTACAGTTACTATTAATATAACGTGCAAAAAACTAAAAATTTAATGGCAAAATAAAAAATATAAATGCTAATATTTTCTTTCAAATGTACCCACTAAAGTTTGGAATTCTCAGTCTTGGAGAATATATACTGGATAAATATCAACCTTTCTGCTATATGACTATATATTCTAGTGTCAGTGTAATTCATTGAGATATTATTCTCAATGCTGTCTCTTCAATTTTACTTCTGAGTTTAGGAAACAGAAAAGGGAAAAAATCTGAATCAGGAGCTCCTCCTGCTTTCTGTGAACCCTAAATTCATTGGAAATATGAAATTTAGGGACATGGAGGAAGTTAGGAGAAAGAATGGGGGGAGGAAGCAAGCAGAAGGGAAGGCGAGAAGAGATTAAGGAGGGCAAGGAGAGAAAGAAAAGGTTCATTGGTAGATTAGTGGTATGGGAGGAGTGGGAAAGTCTGCTGGTTCCAAAATTAGTAAAGAACTGAGTCCTACTCTACTCTGTGTCAGATAAATGAGTTAGCAGGCTTCAGAAAGGATGCCTGGATAGTGGAAAACAGTGTTCCTATATCAGGCAAAGATTTTCCCAATGCTTCGGTGACAACAAAGCAGAAATCTTTGGGATTTCAAGGAACCACCTAGGATTAGGTCTGGGTATCAGCAATCCTATAACAATCTACCAGTTCTGAATACTAAACAGAGAGTACTCCCCTGTTCCCAAGGCTGTGATTAAGAAAAAAAAGAAGCCTTAATAATGACTGAGATGAAATTTCATGCCATCAAGACTGGATGGGATAGCAAAATCAAAAGAAAGATGTTTTAAAATAAGAGTGTAATCATTCTTACATGAATCTATACACCCTAATATTTATACTTGCCATATGTACTACCTTGACTCTACTAGTTTAAATAACTGTTTTGTTATCTCTTTTGATGATGCTTCTTGATTTTCTCATTTCTTATCAGTAGCATTTATAATAGTCCCTGTTATGTATTATGATCTGAGTAAATATGCTTTAGGATCAACTCTTTTATTAGAGAATGCTATTAGTATTATAATTTATAGATATTTATCTCTGAAATTTTTATTAGCATTTATATAACAGGTTTTTTTTATTACAACTCACTACCTGATGCCCAACAACCTTAAAATGATCAAACCAAGAAAAGGTGGTAATATTCTCAGCAAAATTAAAAGTAAATTAGATGAAAATTTTAACATTAAATGTAAAAACTGATGGTGAAGCCAATTCATGGTGACCATAAATAGCAGGTGCTATCAGATAAAGGCTAAATGCCAAGTGGTTAAAGTAATTACTATACAAGTAATTACCATGGAAATAGAACTCTACTTCATTATTACAAGGTGTTTTTTCTGTCTAAAGAAGTTATGATACGCTGTCCATGTTACCAAATGTCTTTGCTAATAATAAGATTAAATGTGTCTTTCAGTTTATCATTAAGTAAAACCATCTTCCTAGGTGAGATTATCACTAAAGAATCTAATTACTATTTTAATAGGAAGTGAGAATAGTAACACTGTACTTTGAAAAACTTGAAAATAAATTGATTACTGAATAATTACCCTCCATATAAAGTTTTGCACATTCACATAGGTATCTCTAATCTAATATAGTAATTAAATCCTTCAGCACAACTTGAATCTGAATCTACTCATTGCATACCCTCAATTTGTTGTAATATGCTGGTTTGCTCAAGACTTTTTAACAGAATTACATCTTCCCATCTAGAATCTAGTTCTTTTACTCTGGATGACAGAAGGGTGCTACCTTGGAAAGTCTTTTTTTTTTTTTTTTTTTACAATCAATTGAAAAATATTTATGGATTCCATATTCTATGCAAGAGATGGGGGAATAATTGTGTAAAACAGTCCCCCTCCTCCAAGGAAACTGGTAATATTATTGAAGAGATATAAAGTCAGATATCTTAAATCTCTGATAACACATACTTACCGATTCCTATCTCATTCCACAAGACATAGCCATATGCTTACACATTTAATAGAAGTGAAATGGTACAAACCTACACCTTGTATACATCTACCACATTCTATTTGAAATCTATAACATCCTCTAATCCAGACACATCTTATAAAACTGTCTTATACGAAAAATACGCACAAGACAGATGAAAAAGATAGTTCCTTGGTAACAGAAAAAAAAGTTGTTGAAAGATAACTAACAGGTTGCAGATATAGTAAAAGCAATAGAAATGGCAATCTTCTCTTGCTTTTTTCCTATCCATCTGTCCTCTCCCTCTCACCAATATTTCCCATATTGTTTATCACATCATACATTATTAAGAGGAAAACAGAGAAGCATGAGAGAGTTCTCTCTAAGAGATATTTGTAATTATTATTCTTACATATGCTAAGAATATTTGAATTTGCATGGAGTTATTTTTATAATAAATGCATAAGAAATTAGCAAAGCTAAGTCACTTCTATAAAAAGTTTGATAACCATAATCCTTTTATATGTCTTACCAGGAATTGGGTGATAATTCAATTCATATTCTAATTCATTAGACTAGCACATCATTTCATGCCATACAGTCTCACTAGATTACAGAAAAATCATTTTTAAGGCTTTATTATAAACCCAATATATGATTGGATTGTTTATGTGTTTCCTAAAGCCAGAAGCAGATAAATTTTGTCCAAAAGAACTTCTTGTGCTCTTGATCATTTTTTTCTCCAGTGGAATCCAGTATATTTTCCACAGTAATATTTTAATAAAACACATCTATGAATAACAATTAAAAATTCAAATCTGGCAAAAATGTTATGTTAATGTTAAATCAAGTCAGAAACAAGCCCCCAGAAGAGTACTGGACTTGAGCTCATAAAGATATTTCTTTCTTGGACCACTTAAGCATGTACTGCAGGAGGCTGTAGCTTAAAGAAGAGATTTAATTTCTTTACTTCAAAGGAGGATGTTAAAAATCAGCTCCATCTTGGTTTGTATGGCTAATGGGATTATTTACCTGGCTGGCTTCATGGATAATAGGGTTAACCACCAATAGTTGTCACTGAGAAAGATAACATATAAATCTGTTTCAAAGAGTTTCATCATCTGAGTTTCACAGTTTGCAGGTCCACTGTGTTTGCAAATTCCTGAAGGATTAGAACCTTAAGACTCTATAACTAAGCTTGCATCAAATAATATGACCAAAGCCATGTGGATAATATGAAAAATTAAATGGTTCTGGGCGTTAATTAAAAATCTTTTTGTTTACCTGTATTCTACTCCAATAATTAAACTGACCAAATATTGTTAGCCATTTACAATGATTACAACTGCATTGTTTTTCTCATTTGTTGTTTTTCTCATTGTTTTCTCTAAAACTCTTATAAGTAGTAACTATAGCCCTTTTAGGATAGTATGCATAATTAATATATGTTTCAAAAATACAATATTTTATTCTATTAAATATTTGAAAAAAGTTTTGAGGAATATATAGAGCACACAACTTCTGGAGACTGTGTATTCTTAAAAAGATGCTTACAATTTTCAAGACATCATATAGAAATAATATTTTTTATAGTTTTTGAGGGTGCAGTTTTTTTACATGCATATATTGTATAGTGGTGAAGTCTGGGCTTTTAGTGTAACCATCTCCCAAATAGCATACATATACCTGTTAGTTAATTTCTCATCCCTCACCCTTCCACCTTTCCGAGTCTCCAGTGTCTATTATTCCACTCTGAAATATTACTATTTGTCATATAAAACAAATATAACTATCATAAGAAATAGCCTGATGATATCTTGGCATCTGTTTTCATGAGCTTACAAAGGCGAATGAAAGTTTCAAAACACAACTTTGTGCAAAAGTGAACATCAAAAGCTACAATGCTTTTGTGATCCTGAGTAGGGAGGTGAAAAGAAACTGGCACAAAAAATTATCCAAGGAAGAGATAAAACTTAACCTGAGCCTAGGAGAATTATATAGAATTTAAGTAGGTTTAAAAAGGTGGAAGAACATTCTCATTGAGGAAAATAGATATTCACAATTTCTATTTACCATCTAGAAAAAAGCGAGAAACTCACTAAGAAGCCATAGGGTGTTTAGGAACAGGGAGGAAATCACCTTCCCTCTGATGAGAACCACAAGTTATTTTCATCCACAAAAGGACTGTATCTTTTAATACTCTGCTTAGTAAGAAGAGAAAACTAGAGAAATTCCATTAAAATAAAAGTTAAAAGGTATGTCTATATCAAAGACATAATCAAGCATAGATCCAAAACATATTTGCTTCTTTTTGAAACAAGTGTTGAACAATAATTTACTTATATAAAAAGGTTAAAAGTTGTAGTCAACAGGCATCATTGTATGTAGAAACCAACAGAGAAAAAAACAATACAAAATAATTGATTTTTGTAATGCCAGCAAAGATTAGCAATCTTTAAAAGTTTTTTTATAGATCTTCTACTTTCTTCTATAGACTATTTTTTAACTAATTTTTATATGGCTTGGATAAGGCTTTATGAAAGCTTTACTTGTTAGAATTATAATACTGTTTTTAGGTGTTTCTGACAAGTTTTTTACAGTGAATCAATATCAGTTCCCTCTTTTCATTGTTTGGAGTTTAATGTTTAAATAAAGCAGCAAATGTTTATTTTTATTACTTAAATGCTTAATGCATAGTTTCATTTTTTTTTTTTTACTTGGACTCTTAGATGATGCCACATTTTATTAAGGTTTGCACAACTGTACTAGTATTAGTGCCAATTATTATAAAATAAATCGATCCCTTCTCTCAAATTCCTAATGGGAATATAACGCAGTATTCTGTCATACCAAGAAATGGACACAAACCATGCAGTGAGAATGAGATATAAATAAGCATTACATGCTGTGAAAATACACAATCAGATTTGAAGGTGAGGATTTGGGTACATTTTTAGTATGATGTGACATCAAAGCTTGGATAATTTATTTCTTTTTCTCTCTTCTCTCCTATATTATTGCAAACCACAGCATTGATGATAAATAGTATTTGTCAAATTTCACAACTAAAACATTTCTTGTCTTTCTGAATCAGTCTCGTATATTCAATGTCATTGGCTATATGCGAAGTACTTTGTACTCTTTGGAGGCACTTTAAATATATATGCCATATTAAAAGAAAGAGACAAAATTGATGTCACTTGTATCCGATAAAATCTGATCAGAAAGAACCCTCTTACTGCATTTCTAATGGGTGGACGTTTCCTTGTATTTCTGCTCATGGTACATTTCAACAAGTTTAATTTCTATTCTCTCTTCCTGAGCAAAAAAGAATTACCCATTTTGCCTTTTGTAAGTGAATTACTTTGAGAATTTCAGTTGAGTGCTTTACCTAAACCCCACAGATGGATGCCATATAATTGTTGCCACATTCTTGATTATCATCAAGATACATGGCCGTGATAACTTGAAATCCTTGGCAAATTTAATGGACATTTTATATAGTGCATCTTGGCTTGAAAATGTCAAGTAAAAAAAGTCAAAGCAACACAGTCTATATAAGCTCTCCACTGAGTGTGAAGGGCTGCCTAAGACACGCAGCTTTGACTGCTGGGTTTCTAATCACTAAGCTAAATGACTCCGGTGTTATCAAACTTATTTCTTCCAAGTACTCAAGCACTAAAATGACAAATCATAGAGGTGGCTGTTAGCCTGAAGACACTTCTGTTCTATTATTTAAAGTCTGTTTTTTTTTAATGTCTAAGATTTCTATGTGGAAAAAATAATGAACTTTAAGAAATGTCACTTTTACTAACAGAAATTATGGCTTGAACACCTGAATATGAATATTAAATACAAAAAAGTACATTTAAATAATGTTAAGGTTGTGACACAAACTGACAAAAGCAGCAAAATTCAAAGTTAAGGATGACACTCCACCTTAACTCACCCTGTTAAGAGGGGGAAAAGGGCACCAGAGTGTACGTCTGAGAACGCTATGTTGGCCTTCATTCTCTGTTGCCTGATTGTGTCAGATAGTGTTTTACCCTCCATATTATTTAATTGGTTTTTGGCATTTGATTCTTTCTTTTTTGCTTAAGAGAATTTTTGGTGCCCATTTATAAAATGTCATTTGGAAACCTACACATATTGATACTATACTTTTGGAAGTGACTCTTGGAAGGGATATCATTTCAATTATTTTGAGTGCGCACGTGCGTGTGTGTGTGTGTGTGTGTGTGTGTGAAGGGAGAAGGACATTTATCAAGCCATGTATCTGGTTTAAGAAAAAGAGAAATACAAGCTAACAATTTTTGAATGTTTACTCTGTGCCAAGCATTATTTTCCATGTATACAAGCATTAACTTCTTCAATCCTCACAAACAAATCTATGAGAAAGTTACCACTGTCATCATTACACTCACTTTACAGACTAGCAAACTGAGGCACAGTGACCTTGGCCAAGATCGCATAGTTAATAACCGCCAAAGTCAAGATTCAAATCTGGACTCCAAACGGTCAAATTATAAAGCACCAGAACCAACAGAAATAAAAATGACTAGGAATGTCATTCAGTCAGCATGCTCTAGGACAATAACTAGCATATGGCTATAGCCAATTAAGATTTTCTAGTATCAATCAAGCAACAATTGTATGTTAAGCATCTATTATATGCAAAGCATTGAGGTATATGCTTTGGATACACAGAAGGAAGCAAGAGGAACTAACATTTATAAGGAACCAGATACATGCCTGAAGCTTCAGTGAGCACCATGCATATGATATCTCTCATACTTGTCTCAAAAGCACACTAATATTTGTCTTACAGTCTTGGTTTTAAATATGAGTAAATTGAGCTCTAAAAGATTAAATAACTTGGCGAAGAGCACCCACAAATCCTGGTGTTGCTGTATATTAACTGTGTAAACTTTCTCAAGATAACTAACTTCTCTGACTCGCCTTTCTCTTCATCAATATAGAGATAACATAGGATTATTGTGGTTCACTCAATCTTGCATTTTATAAAAGAATCCTACTACCAGTCTATAAGTCCACAAATACTTACTTGAAATCAACAATGTGGCAACTACATTTTCTTGGGATTGAAAATTTTCAGGATAAATTAATGCTGGTCATGTTACATTACATAGACTATTGGTGAAAAAGGTGATTAGTGTCAGTGAGCTATCTCATATCCATCTCAATTAATGTCCAACCAATAATAAAGCAAATGTAATGTAAGAACATTGTATTATATTATTAAAAAGAATCATAGAGGTTATCTCAGCCAAGCTCCTTATTGGTGCATTTAACCTGAGTTTCTCCCACAATTATGTAGCCTGCTTGAACTAGATCAAGGATTTAAATTAAGGTCTGTGGCTCCCCATTGAAGACGTTTCTACTTCATCATTTTTTGTCATAATTTGTAGAAATTGTACACTATCTCCTGATCATTTTTAGCCAAGTCTATCAAGGAAAAGTTGCCTGATATTGGTGAAAATAGTACCAGAAAATAGTATGGCAATTAAGAAAAAACAGCCATCAAATCAAAATAATTATAATTATTCTTAGCTCAGAAAAACATAAAGTCTTTTTTAAGTAGTACATATAATGTACAGATGTAAAACTTTTCATGCATGACTAAGTCTTACTCCATCGACTAATGTATGGAAACAAGGATGCAGGTGACTAGACAGCATGTAAACCAGTCACTGATGATAATAATTCGTACACTAGTAATTCAGTTTGCCATCACCCCCAGATCCACGCTCCAACTTTTTCTGCTTGATTCTGGGTCACAATATACTAACTCATGCGGACATAGGAAGGATGTGGGAGTCTCTATTTCTATGCCTCTGTTGTAGCAATGTTTGCATCTCATCACATTTCCTCTCCTGCTGAACAGCAGCAGGGCTCCCAGCTCCAGGCTGCCCCAGCCTCCAGGAACTCTCTTTCCTCCCATGGCTTCTTCTGACCTGAGAGTGATGGGATAGATGGCATTATGTTTCACATATATCCAGGGCACCTCACTGTAGGTAAAACTCACTTCCTTCAGAACATCCTTTGGGAGAACCTTTAAAAGCCAGTCTCTACCATGCTCTCATTTATTTCTGTCATACTGAGTAGTAATGTTCTCAACAGACATTGCATCATCAGCTTGGGTTCCAGAGGGAAGACAAAGGAGCAGAACTACCCATCCCTGATCCACAATAAGCATGTACGAAATAAACATGTAGCATGTGCTGGAAATGTTTTCTTATTCATTTATTTGGAGTTGTTTATTCCCATTGCATGACCTAGCTCAGTGGTTTTTAAATATTTGGTATCTATCAGAATGACCTGGAATGCTCACTAGTCCCACAACCAGAATTTCTGATTCAGTGGGTTCAAGGTAAGACCTGAGAATTCCTGTTTCTAACAGGTGATACTGATGTTGCTAGCCCAGGGACTAGACTCAGAATCACTGACTTAGTCTCTTCTGACTAATACATGTAATGTTTTCATGCTGTTGAGTCTCTTGTAGCCTCCAGTGCCTTGTTTCGCTTTATAAACTCTTCCTACACCTCTCAACCAAGCAATCTTATTTGATTCTCTTTAGTTTGAGCCAGTTATGTCCAACCCACAACCCACAGGCTGCATGCAGCCCAGGAGAGCTAGTAATGCGGCCCTACAAAACCTTTTAACATCACTTGGTTTTTAGCAATTATTTTTTTTGTGACCCCACGAGTACTTTCATTTTTGAAGTTCAATCACACCTTATTCATGACATCGTTTTCTGACAGCACATAAATTTGTAAGCAACTGTTTTCAATGATGAGGCACATGAAAAGTGAAATTCGAACATTTCTGATGAGCACCTAGAGAACTCACTAAGAATTGTGACCACTTCCATCGAACAAGACATTGATAGATTAGTTTTAGAAGACAAAGCTGAATTTCCCATTAGTTTTATATTGTTCTCACTTTTCTAAACTTTATACTAAAAATTAAAAGTCCTATTATCATATCACTGACTATATTATATAATGTATGAGCAGTCCAAGAGAATTCCTCTTTACTTGATGAGGTCCAGGAAAGCCAAAATGTTACTCAATAAGGCTCAGAGAAGCCAAAAGGTTGCACACCCCTTGTTTAAACTATCTAAGTAGGAACCCTTCTTCATGCTATGAATCTGATTGATAAACCTCGTAATAAAATTGCTTTTGACATTGTCCTATCAACACATTTTTATCTTTTATGATCCACACAACCACACTGAAAACTAATAGGACAGATATAACTTAGCAAATGAGAATACTAAGTTTCAGACCAAATGAGTTTTAGCCCTCTTTGATGGTTAATTTGCTTCAATTATTAGATTGAGTTTAGGTAGCAGCTACTTCATATTCTTTTTGTGAAAACAGGCTATAGACAGTGTTGTAATATATTTTGAATTTCTTTTAGTATTTCCTCATAACAGTTATTGAATTCCTAATTACATTTTACTTTTAAAATGATAGACTAGTTTCAATTCTCAGAGGGAACAACAACATACTATAAGTTTCTAAAAGATGCACAAAAATAACATTGGTTCTTGAAACAAACTTAACTTGACCAATAGTGAACTCAGCAAAGAATGGCAAAGCCCTTAGCAATAGGATTTAACCATACCTAAATTAAGAGTAGTTTTCAGTCTCTGATCACCACAAACTAGGCTCGAGGAAAATGCAGGAGGATGTTTAACTATAATTAGAAGTTTCAATTATTAGTGCAATAATACTAAAGTCCTTCCATCAAGACCACTATTAACATATGTACAGTAAATTATGCACTTGAAAAATAAATCTTGAGACATTTCACTTTCATGGGAGAAAATGTAAAGATACATAAACTTACTGGATGTGCTTTATACTTTATGCAAATTCCAATATCAAACATTAGGGCTTATTACACAAGTACAAAAGTGTATGTAAAATGATTTTTGTAACAATAAAAAATAATCTGAATGTTTGTCAATAAATCACAGTACTTCTGCTTAATGAATATGTATGCTATATATGTAAATGTACATATATGTACACTCATATACGTACACTATATATGTAAATGAAAGAGCATATTACAAAACGATATATATGGCGTGGCTTCATTGTTTTCAAAAGTATACATATATGGGGAAGTGTGTATATACACAATTATACAATAAATATTTGAAGAAAACTCTAGCATACTTAGCAAAAGCAAATAAATTGTCATCTCAGGGTGGGTAATATACCTGGCATTTATTTCCTATATTATATTTTACATATTTCCTGATTTTTTTAATTTATAAAGAAAAAGTATTTAAATTTATAAGTTTTCTGAACCTTTGACAAGAAGATAATGTCCTTATATAACTTTTAAGATAAATAAAGTTTGAGTGCTATTTTTTAAAAAATATTAAAGTAAGAGAAGCAGATGTCATAAAGAGCTAAAAGCAGAAATGCAAGAGTTGGTCCACAAGTTTAGAGACTAATTTATAATAATAATTAATTATAAGACATAGTATGTATAATTTTTAATTAACATTGTTTTTATGATAAAAATGATTTTTAAAATTAGCATAGAAAGAATGTACCTCAACATAACAAAGGTCATTTAGGTAGGATAGCTATGACAAGACTATAGCTAACAATATACTCAATGATGAAAAATATAAAATATTTTTCTCTAATATGAAGAACAAGGCAAGCATGCTCACTTTCATTACTTCTATTCAACATTTACTTTTTTTAATATGTAGGAATTCTTTCAGAGTGTAAAAATTTTGCAAAATGCATAAAAGTTAAATATTAAATCACTATTAAAATTGTATTTTGTGTATGCTTTTCATTAATATTTGTAAATGAACCTACCAGATTAAAAACATAATTATAGAATTCAGGCATTTTTAGTTGAACAAATGTTCTTTCTGATAATGTTTAAAGGAACATATTGGAAAGAAAGATGCTATTAGTATAACTGATAAGCTAGAATTGGACAAAAAACTTAAAAACATAAGGAATTACATCTCCAGAACACCAAAGGAGAGGCAACTTTGCATCTCTTAAGAATTTCCCTTGGTTAATGCACTATCAGATTTTTTTAATGCAAAAGGAAGAGAAATTAGTCAATATGTAAAAATTGTTTTTTCTTAAGGTTTAGGTTTACTGTTTTACATAAGGAGAGCCAAAAGCTGCCGTTACCCAATCAGTGAAGGAAGTAGAGAAATATCACTAAGAGGAACAGAAGTAAAGCAATTAGTAATAAACTTCTAAACAAAACTCTGAGTTTTCTATTTTTTGCTGTGCAATAAGTTCCATTCCAAAGTGTTTGATGAAAGCAATTGGCTTGTTCCTGCAGAAGGACTGTCAGTGGTAGACACAGCTGTGCAGATCTGGCACACAGTGGTTTGGTTGGGTTTGGCTTTCTAGACTCACCAGCTTTCTAACCTCCCTCAACCCACAGTTGTTGCTGAGTCTTCTCATTCTTCTTAGAAAACACAAGAACTAAACCTCAAGTCTGCCTCTCTCACCCTTGTTCCAAAGGGTAGCCTGCAATCAGAGACAATACGATTATTTTATTTTCAAAAAGTGTTTGGAAAAAGTTGGAGAAAATACAGTATGAAAACTTCTTTGATCTCCACTTACATAAAACCCACCTCTACTGCTGCCTTTGAAAACTTGACTTTCATTAGGATTCACACAAGCTAATATAATGCTGGAGAAAATACCTGGGCCTTACTTCAAGAAAGAAGAATATTGGTTTTAGAACTCTACAGCATTTATCTAGATGTCAGGCATTGGCATAAGACTTTTAAAAGTAGAATTCAAAAGCAACAATTAATGCCGTTATAATGCTTTAACTACGCAACAACTTAAATTGTGAGAAATTGCATATTTCTGAAATTTGACTAAAGAGAAACCAATGACAAACTTAGCAAAGGAAGAGCTAGATTTTTCTATCTTGCAAACCACTAAATTTGTTGATGGAGAATAATAATAAAATGGTCAAAGTTGGTGAATATTTTTCATCAAACAAGTAGGAAAGATTTCCCTTTGATAATTTTGTCCATTCATTCATTTGGTTAACAGATGTTTATAGACTGCCTGCTATGTGCCAGTAAGGTTCTGGGTACTTGAGACACAATAGTGAACAAAAAATTCCAAACCCCAAACAAATAAACATACAAAAACTCTTGACTTCCTTCTAGTAAGATGGATAGATGATAAACAATGTACATAATAACTAAACTGTGCGAGAGTTAAGAAAATGATACATGCTATGCACAAAAATAAAGCAGAATGTGATAGATTAGAAGTTCTTATCAGGGAGTAGCAATTTAAAATAGTTGATGAGAACAGTGTTTATTAGGAAACTAATATTTAAGCAATGTCTTTAAAGAGGTGTAGAAATTAGTCATGCACTATTTTGAAGAAAGTTCATTTTATTCAGAGGGAATAGAAGGCAAGAAGATCAGAGTGGATGAATGAGAGGAAAAGAAGGAGAGATAGGAGATGAAAAGGAATGAAGATATCAAGCTATGTAGACCTTCGTTGAACACTGTGAAGACCAGGGGTCCCAAACTCCTGGACCATAGACCCAGGAATGGTCCTGTTAGAAAGCAGGCCTCACAGCAGGAGGTGAACAGTGGAGCTTCAACTGTATTTTCAGCCTCTTCCCATTGCTTGCATTACCACCAGAGTTCCACCTCCTGTCAGATTAGCACTGAAAAGCCTGCTTCCATTTCTAACATCCTGTCTTTGTGAAGCAGGGTTTTCTGCAGTGACAGCAACCAAAATGAGAATGTGGAGTAGACTGGACATAAGCAAGACACTTGAGGTTTCACTGTCTCCCATCACCCCTAAATGGGACTGTTTAGCGACAGGAAAACAAGCTCAGGGCTCCCACTGATTCTGCATTACGGTTAGTTGTATAATTATTTCATCATATATTACAATGTAATAATAATAATAGAAATAAAGTGCACAATAAATGTAAAGCTCTTAAATCATCCAGAAACCAATTTGACTGCCTTCCCCACTCCCATCCTCACCCATGGAAAAATTATCTTCCACGAAAATGTTCCCTGGTGCCAAAAGGGTTGAGGAGCTCTGGTAAGAACTTCAGTCATTTTTTTCTGAAATCGAAGTCCTGTGAGAGTTGTTTTATAAGGGTTGCTTTAGCTGTAAAATCCCTTTGGGATTGGGAGTATGAACAGAAACACGGACACCAGTTATGAGGCTTTTGCAGTAATTTTGATGAAATAATACTCTGCCACCAGGGTGAAAGTAGTTTAAAATATCTTTTTGCTGAATGAAAAAACTGTCTGGTCTAATTTGCAAGTCAGGTTTGTAACACAATTGCCAATTAAAAATCCTACCATTGTGAAAAAAAATCCTGCCATTTGAGCAGAGCAAGTTGGAGATGTAGGCCAAGTTTCCAAACACACATGCATCCTGGTAGTGGGGTTCTGAAATACTTTGTCTTTCCCCAAATACCTCTCTAATGGTTTGTCATGGTGACTCAGTGATCCTACAAGGTCATTATGAATATACTCAGTACCTGGGAGGGAAGATAGGAACTTACTAACAATTTAGATCCTAAAAGTTTTAGAAGCTGTAACCAGCCTTCTAATCAATATACTGGTCATAGAAGGACTCAATAGAGTTATGTGGTTATTCTCAGAAAAGATCCCACAAACATCTCCTCTGAGAGCCCAATGAGGCAGGAGCATCTTCCTCTAATACACAGGAAAGTACTGAATTGCGTCAATGAGTGTCTAAATCTGTTTAGGTTGCTAACAAAATCCCATAAACTGAGTAACTTATAAACAACAGAAATTTATTTTTACAATTCTAGAGTCTGGGAAGGCCAAGATCAAGGTGCCAGCTGATTCCGTGTCTGACGAGGGCCTACTTTCTCGTTCACAGACAGTGCTTTCTTATGCTGTCCTCACATGTTGGAAGAGTCCAGGGATCTCTCATAAGCCTCCCTATCTCCTAATATCATCACCTTGGGGGGTTAGAATTTCAACATATTAATTTTGGGAGAACACAAATATATAAATCATAGCAATGGGAGAGTTACTCAGATTTGAATGTGCAAAAAGAAAAGCAATAAATATTTTGATATTAGTGACACATTATTACAGTTGACAGCATTTAGCACATTGTAATTTTAGATTACTGAATTGTATGAGTCACCTAAAATCATCACTCCCCAAACTCCTTAAGATAAAAAAAAAAATAATGAAAGGAAAAGAAAATGAAAGCTTTTATTTTCTTTTCTTTTGATTTTGAACAGATGCATTTCAGAAAAGTGGTGGTGTCCTTTTGGTAAATCAGAATGTCAGTTGAGTATTTTTAAAAAGTAAAAAAAAAAAAAAAAAATGTCCTGGACTTTCTTGGAAAGGTTAAAATGGTTTAAGTAAATTTAGTCAAAGTAAATGACATCTAGTGAAGAATACAAGGAAACTATATTTATTTATAAATGCTTTCACTTAAATTCTAAACAAGTAATTTACCAGGCTATAATTTCAAGAGTTTGTGATGTGATTCTGACAAAGAATATCAAGAATTTTAAATAGTAAAGAAATGATGGGTGTACAAAAGAACACAGGTTGATAAAAAGATTAATCTACAGTCTCAGGCACCTTAATGTTACAATCTATGGTTATGAGTAATCATTTGGAAACAAAAACTCCTCTAAGTGGCTCTTGTCCTTTTCCTGCCCTCACAATACCTAACCAGCTGTAGCTGACATCAATGCAGGAAGTAGTCACATTTCTGCAAATCAGAGGCTGTTAAGAGAGACATACATTGTCAGCCAATCAAGCAGTATTGAGATGCAAGATTTCTCAACACAGACAGGAGGCTAGTTTAGTCACAGTTTCAAATAATTATTTTATTTAGGAAAGTTGTACATTTAACTGAATAAAATGCAATTAAAATGGAACACAACAATAAAAAATTACAATGTAAGCTACTTGTTAAGAATTAACATTGAATGCATCCAAAACAGCGTGTTTCCAAACCTGTCTAACATGGTTTTCAATACCATAGACAGTGCAAGACTGGTCTGGTATAGGTCAAATAACTCATAACTATTCAGAGTTTTGCTTTAAGCTAAGTGATTCCTTGGTTGTACTTTCATATTTACTTAATCCTTAACAAAACATGCTTTGCCTTTGTATGTCATCCTAACAATACTCAAGTTCAGAATTCAGGATACTTGGAACTTACTGTGTGTTGTAAAAGAAGGATTGTTCTCTCTCTCCTTTGTATAGTCATTCACTAACACCAGAGTGACCCTCCTTTCATTCCTTAATCACTTGAACCCAAGTTTCACTGTCACTCTTCCCAGCATTATACTGCAAATCTTAGTAATGTCAGCATCTACATAGATGGTCCTTTCAACTCTCCGATCTCTCATGCCTTGACTTCCACGCCTAGACTTATTTTCCACTCTCCTCTGCTGACTTCAGTTCATGGACATACCCCAGAACAGGGGTAGACAAATTATGCTCATTGGCCAGGCACTTTTTCATTTGGTTGATTTTATTTTTAATAGACTTTGTTTTTTACAGCAGGTTTAGGTTCACAGCAAAATTAAATAGAAGGTATAGAAATGTCCTGTGTAGTACCCCACCCCCATACACTAACACCTTCCCCCACATCGATGCTTCATTGCCACCTAAGCCATAGTGTACACTAAGCTTCAGTCTTCCTGTTGTACATTCTATGGGATTAGAAAATTTATAATGACATATTCACCATGATCATATAATGCAGAGCAGTTTCACTGACCTTAAAATTCTCTGTACTCTGTCTATTCATCCCTCCCACATCGCCAACCCTGGGCCATCACTGATCTTTTTACTGTCTTCATAGTTTTGCCTTTTCCAGAATGTCACATAGTTGGAATTGTTCAATATATGGTCTTTTCAGATGATTTTTTTTCAATTAGTTATATGCACTTAAGTTTACTTCATGTCTTTCATGACTTGGTAGCTCATTTATTTTAATCATTAAATAAAAGCATTGTCTGAATATAGCACAGTTTATTCATCCACCTGCTGAAGGACATCTTGGTTGTTTCCAACTTTTGGCAATTATTAATAAAAGAGCTATAAACATTAGTGTGCAGATATTTTAGGGGGCCTAAATTTTCAACTCCTTTGGTAAATGCTAAGGAGGGTGCTATGGACAGAATATGTGTGTTCCTCCAAAATTTATATGTTGAAATCTGAATTCCCAAGGAGATAATATTGGGATGTAGAGTCCTGGGGAGGTGATTAGGTCATAAGGATTGAGCCCTCATGAATGGGATTAATGCCTTTATAAAAAACACCCCAGGAAACTGTCTTGGTCCTTCTGTCATGTAAAACCACCTAAAAAAAGATGGTCAGCCAGGCAAGGTGGTTCAGCCTGTAATCCCGTGCCTTTGGGAGGCTGAGGTGAGTGGATTGCCTGAGCCCGCGGGTTGGAGACCCGCCTGGGCAGCGAGACCTCATCTCTACAATAAATCAAAAAATCAGCCAGGCGTGGTAGCGGATGCCTGTAATTCCGGCTACTTGGAAGGCTGAGGCGGAAGGATCGCCAGAGCCCAGCAGGTCGAGGCTGCGGTGGCCAGGAGCGGCCACTGCACTCCAGTCTGGGCGACAGAGTGAGACTCCAACTCAAAAAAAAAAAAAAATATGATCATCTATGACCCAGAAGCAGTACTTTACACAGAACCTACTAGTGCCTTGCTCTTGAACGAAACAGCCTCCAAAACTGTAAGAAATAAATTTCTCTAGTTTATAAACAACGCAGTCTATGGTATTTTTACTTTAGCAACCAGAGTGGACTAAAAGGACGTGATTGCTGGATTGTGTTGTAAGGGTCCATTTATTTTTGTAGGAAACTGCCAAATTATCTTCCATGTGGCTGTACCGTTTTACATTCCCACCAGCAATGAGAGTTCCTATTGCTCTATATTCTTGTCAGCATTTAGTGTTATCAGTGTTCTAGATTTGGGCCATTCTAATAGTTTTGTAGTAGTATTTCAGTATCTTTTTAATGTACATTTCCATGATGATATATTATGTTGAATATGTTTTCATATGCTTAATACTCATCTGTGAATTTTCTTTAGTGTCATGTATGTTAAGGTCTTTGTCCTATTTTTTATTGGGTTGTTCATTTTCTTTTTGTTTAGTTATGAGTGTTTTAGGGGTATATTTTGGGTGACAGTCTTTTATCAGATATGTCCTTTGAAAATATTTTTCTCCCAGACTGTAATTTGTCTTTTTATTCTCTTGACAGTGTCCTTCCCAGAGCAATTTTTTAATTTGTAATGATGTTTAGTTGTTTTTTGTTTTTTTTTTTTGAGTTGGAGTCTCACTCTGTCGCCCAGACTGGAGTGCAGTGGCCGCTCCCGGCCACCGCAGCTTCGATCTGCTGGGTTCTGGCGATCCTTTCGTCTCAGCCTTCCAAATAGCTGGAACTACAGGCGCGTGCTATCACGCCCGGTTGATTTTTGATTTATTGTAGAGATGAGGTCTCGCCAAGTTACCAGGCGGGTCTCGAACCCGCGGGCTAGGGCAATCCACTCACCCCAGCCTCCCAAGGCTCAGGATTACAGGCTGAGCCACCGAACCTGACTATGATGTTTAGCTTTTATCAATTCCTTCTGTCATGATATCCCCAAATATGTTGCTGAGATTTTTACTGGAATTGCACTGAATCTATAGATCAAGTTGGGAAGAACTGACTTCTTGACAATGGAGTTTTTCTATTCATGAACATGCCATATCTCATGTCTTGGATGTTGTATCTAAAAAGTCATTGTTATACCTAAGGTCGTTTAGATTTTCTTTTATTTCTGAGTTTTGTAGCTTTGCATTTTACATTTAGGTCTATGATCTATTTAGAGTTAATTTTTGTGAAAGGTTTAAAGTCTGTGCCTAGATTAATATTTATATCATTATTATTACTATTATCAGTATTATTATTTTGCTTGTAAATGTCTAGGTCCAGCACCATTTACTGAATAGAATATCTTCTCTCTCCATTGTATTGTCCTTGCCCCTTCAGCAAAAGTCAATGACTATATTTTTATTTGGATCTATTTCTGGGCTCTCTATTCTGTTCCATTGATCTATTCATCTATTCTTTGGTCAATACCACACTCATGATTACTGGAGATTTAGAGTAAAATTTTAAGTTTGATGGTGTCAGTCCTCTAACTTTATTCTTCTCCTTCAATATTGTCTTAACTGTTCTGGGTCTTTTGTCTCTCCATATAAACTTTTGAGTCAGTTCATTGATATCCAAAAAATATGTTGCTGAGATTTTTACTGGGATTGCATTGAATTTATAGATCAAGTTGGGAAGAACTGACTTCTTGGCAATGTTAAGTTTTTCTGTTCATGAACATGCCATATCTCTCCATTCATTTACTTTTCTCTTTGTTTTCTTTCATAAGAGTTTTGCAGTTTTTCTCATATAGATCTTACACATATTTTGTTAATTTAAGATTTTTATATCGGGGGTGCTAATGTAAATGGCATTGTGTTTTTAATTTCAAATTCCACTTACTCATTTCTAGTATATAGAAAAATGATTGACTTTTGTATATTTACCTTATATCCTAAAATTGTGTGACAATACTTAGCCATTTGTTTTTATACATAAAGTTTTACTGGCACAATCATGCCCACTAGTATTGTCTATGAATGCTTTCTGGCTACAATAGCCGAGTTGAGTAAATGCAACAGAGATTTTATGACCTGCAAGCTTGAAATATTTATACTGCTAATAGTAATTGTACTCTTTCTCCATAAGCTTAATTGCAGGCATCTAACTCTCCTGACCACTACTTTCTATGTTTCCAGTTTACTTGCTCTAGATTCCTGACTCTAATAATTCTATGACCTCCTTGGTGTTTTCAGCACATTGATCCAATACCCATTTCATTTTTACTGACTTCTTTCTTTCATTTCTAACCCAGCTTATATTTCATGATCTATCTTTGTAATCATTCTTTTTCATACATTCTCTTTCTTTTCATAATATTTACTTGGAAAAAATTTCAAGCCTGGATAAATGTAATTCTCCATCTGCTTTGTGCCTAAAACTCTGCAGTTGAATATAACTGGAGAAAAACACAGAACCATGTTCACTGGTTTCTCTTTCACTTCATGATAACAAAACTTAAATAAACTTTAAGTTAAAAAAAACTATTTTATTTCCCTAACAAATTCATTCTCTTCAATGCCTATTTCATACTTTCTGCATCCTCTTCAAACTATCATAACTCCCTCCCATGTCTGAACAAATGAGTGAAAATAGAAGTAATCAGAAAAGACATTCCACATATTCCTACAACATCTACCCACTTACCCAAATCCGAGCCCTTATACTGTTTTTTCTTTGCTTACCATAAATAAACTGTCTATGCTCCTATTTGAAAACTTATTCACTCAATTCCTTTCCTTCTATACTACTCAGATATATCATTACAGAAACCATCCCTTCTCTCTGTGCTACACCATTATTGCCTCCTCTCTTACTGGATCATTTTTACCAACATACAAGCATGTTGTAGTTTCTCTCATCTTAAAATGAAAGCATTCTCTTGACAACGTATTACCCTTCAATTACCTTTCCATTTTTCTGCTTCCTTCTACCACAGTCTATGTCTCTATTACCTCTATCATTAATATCCCTCCTTCATTTTCATTCTCTGTTTTCTTGAAGGAAATCTAATAAAACTTTCAACCCAAACATTTTTCTGAAACCAGTCTTCCCAAGGCCACTAATGCTAACTCTAATGGTCAAACACAGCCCTTACCATACTTGACTTTCAAGATCATAAGCTTGAGTTTTCCCCAATGCAAACACTAAGACAAGAGTTCAAAGGTGTATAGTTGATTTACGAATTGCAGGAAACACTAATAGGTGAGTGAGAAAGGGTACAGAAAAGAGAAACTAAACAATGAAAGGTATATTATTAAAACAACTATCACTATAATTAAGTTCCATGAGGAATCAAATAGAAACAGCGTGAACATTCATATCAGCATGATTTTCTCTTAAGAATCTAGAGAGCTGGGCTATTTACATAGTGACTTCTTCCAGTCATTGGTTAAGGGCTCTAAATGAGGGGATTATATTAATTCCCCAGCTCTTCTGACCTGGTTCATGCTTGGGCAGGGTGCTTTGCCTTGGCTTTGGAAACAGTCCTCAGGTACATAGATGTGGGTATTGGCAGCTGAAAATTGATAGGAACATTCAGAATAGCAAGATCCAAAGGATGTGAGTGAGGCAGCTACAACATCTGTTAATACATGCTTATCTCTCTCTTAGAATACTTTCTTCAGGTGGTTTCAGAAATAACAGACTCCTGGTTTTCCTTTTATCTCTCTCTCTCTCTCTCTCTGTGTGTGTGTGTGTGTGTGTGTGTGTGTTTGTGGTTTATTGGGGGGGTCTTTTTTGCTTCTTCCTCCTCATCTACTCAACCACTGTTGGTTCTCTTTGTTAATCTACATACACTCCCAAGGTAATCTTACCTAGTTTCTATATGTTGGTATCTTCAAAATGTACAGCTTTACACTTGGCCTTTTTAAAAAAACTCCAGACCTACTTATCTAACCTGACATCTTCAGTTAGTTATCCAAGCGACACCTCAAAGGTATTATGTCCAGGACTTATATCTTCATGACTCATCTCATCATTTCTGAACAACTGTTTCTGCAACAGTAACCTTCCTATTAAAACAAAACAAACAAACAAAACCACCAGTTACCCTTCACTGTATTTTCTCTCCTCTTTACCTGTTTTAATAATCATATGCATATTTTACTGTATATTTTTATTTACTTATGTGTTTCTACCCTCTTGAATGTAAGGGCTAAAAGTTTTTCTCTGTCTTTCACCACTATATCCCTAGACCCTAAAATGGTGCATGTCACAATGTTAGCACTCAAATAATTCTTGGCAAATATATAAGTGAATAAAGAAGAATTGAAACTAACAATTAGCATTGTACCATGGACATACTCAGATTTCCTAATTATAGACAAATTGAAATATGAGGAAAGCTTTCTATAACAGAATACTTGAAGAACTGGGACAAGTCTGAGATTTTACTCTGCTAACAAGATAAAAAGATTTTCTATTATTTTCCTCAATGTTGGTAGAATACACAAGACTCTAGATTGAGAGACAAAGGGCTTTATCACTCTCAGCACAGTAGGCAGTATAAGTTTCACATTCACACTGACTCTCCTTGGCCACTAGGTCCCATAAAAGTGTTATGATTTTGAACCAGGTAGATGCCATGCACATAGTGGGTTTGTGTCATAACGGAGGACTCCTCAGTATAAGAAATCTTCAATTTTATAAGGGCATTGTTAGCAAATCTGCCCAAGCTTTGCCCAGAGGGATACACTATCTTTTTATTCTGTGTGGGAAATCAGTGTGCACTCTACTCTGGTCAGATATGCTCTATCTTTCTAGTTTGCTCACTATGGAAATATCTTTGATATGACAGTCTGGGACAAAGGTTATCACAAAATGTTCAAAAATGTGACAAAATTGTCTTCGAAGTAGATATTTTTACTGTTGAATTTTACCAAACATTTGAGAAATAAATTGATACCAATTCTACACAATTTCTCCAAGGAAATAGAAGAGAATGGGTTACATCTTGACCTATTATAAATAGCCAGTATAACACACAAAATAGACCAGAACAGTACAAGACACATAACTACTAGCAAATATTCCTTAAGAATATTTAAAACAAAAGTTATTGTGAAGACCAACCCCTAGACACATAGTAATATGCCTAAATAAAGTAGGCACAAAAGAAAAAAATACTAAAGGCAGCAAGAGAGAAAGGTCAGACTGCCTACTGGGAAAATCAATCAGAATAGCAGCAGATCTATCGGCTGAAGCACTACAGGAAAGAAGGGACTGGAGTCCAATATTCAAAGTCCTCAAAGATAAACAACTCCAACCAAGAATTTCCTAACCCAGTTAACCTTTATCAGTGATGGAGAATTAAAATCCTTCCCAGACATCCAACCCCTAAGAGATTATGCAGCTTGCAGACCAGCTCTATAGGAAGCAGTTAAAAAGATATTAAGCACAGAAGAAAGAAAAAAAAGGATGACCATACACTACCCAAGAGAACAGCAGACCACAGAATCAAAAGAGAATACAGTGCAACAACAAACTTAAAAACACATACATACATCAACCACAAAGCCAAAAGAAAACAAGCAAACAAACAAACAAAACTTTATGAGAACCACATGACAGGGATAAACAATTACATTTCAAGAATCAGTTTGAATGTGAATGGACTAAATGCAACACTGAAAAGGCACAGAATGGCAAACTGGATAAGAAACCATGACCCAATTATTTGCTGCATTCAGGAAACTCATCTCACCACAAAGGACAAACACAGACTCAAAGTTAAAGGATACAAAATGAGTTTCCAGGCAAAAAAACTTTTGGATCACAAAAGAAGGCAGGAGTCACAATCTTAATATCAAACAAAGCGATCTTTAAGCTATCAAAAATTTAAAGATACAAAAAGACACTACATAATGATAAAAAGTTCAATCCATCAACAAGAAATATCCATCCTAAACATATATACACTCAACACAGGAGCACCAGCATTTATAAAGCAATTACTAATCAAATTTTTAAAAGATATTGACTTTAACACTATTATAGCAGGAGACTTGAATACCCCACTAAAAACCCTGGATTAATCATCGAAGCAAAAAAATCAACAAGGATATCCAGAACCTAAACTTGACACTTGACCAAATGGACTTAATAGATACCTACAGATTATTCCACCCTAAAACCACAGAATATTCATTCTACTCATCGTCACATGAAACATATCCAAGAACGATCACATCCTTGACCATAAATCAAGCATAAACAAATTCCATAAGATTGAAACATTGCCATGTGCCTTCTCAAACCACAGTAGAATAAAAACAAATATCAAAACCAATAAAATTTCCCCCAAACCCACAAAGACATGGACAGTAAACAGCATGATGCTTAACAACTACTGAGTCAACTCTGAAATCAAAGCAGAAAGTAAAAGATTTCTGGAAGCCAATGAAAATGAAGAAACATCTTACCAAAACCTCCAGGATGCCATGAAATCAGTTCTAAGAGGGGAATTTATATCACTATAGGCACACATCAAGAAAATGGAAAGATCACAAGTTGACAGCCTAATAAATCACCTAAGGGAGCTGGAAAGAGGTGACCACCAAAACCCCAACTTTAGCAGAAGAATTCAAATCACAAAAATAAGAGCCCAAATATGGGACATAGAAGGCAAAAATATCATAGAAAACATCAACAAAACAAACAACTGTTTTTTGAAAGAATTAACAAGATTGATGGACCAAGAAAAAGAGAGAAAAAGCCCCAAAATACAATCAGAAATACAAAAGATCAAATCACAACTGACTCCGAAGAAATACAAATGATTATCAGAGATTACTATATGGAAAGAAATTTGATAACCTGAATGAAATGGAGAACTTTCTGACATCATACGACCTCCCAGGTTGAAACAAGAAGAAATTGAGACACTAAATAAACCAACAACCCAGGAAATTGACTCTGTCATAAGAAAACTACCTACAAAAAAAGCCCTGAACCAGATAGCTTTCCAGTAGAATCAACAAAATGTACAAGGAGGAGCTGATACCAATGCTATTGAAAGTATTCCAGGCAATTGAGAAAGATGGAATTCTCCCCAAATCATTTTACAAACCCAACATCACACTGATACTCAAACTGAGTAAAGATAGAACAACAACAAAAAAAAGAACTAGAGGTCAATATCCCTTATGAACATACACACAAAAATCCTCAACAGGATTCCAGCAAATTGGATCCAAAAACACATCTCAAAAATCATCCATCATGACCAAATAGGCTTCATTTCCTGAATGCAAGCCTGATTCAACATTCACAAGACCATAAATGTCATTAAATACATCAACAGATGTAAAAACAAGAACCACATGATTATCTCATCAGATGCAGAAAAAACTTTTGATAAAATTCAGCATCCCTTCTTGATAAAAACCCTCAAACACCCAGGTATGGAATAGAAGGAACATACCTCAAAATAGTAAGTGCCATCTACAATTAATCTACAGCTAACATATTGCTAAATGGACAGAAGCTGGAAACATTTCACCTGAAAATTGGAACAAAACAAGTTTGCCCACTCTTACCCCTCTTGTTCAACATTGTGTTGGGCAAATAGACAAGAGAAGGAAATTAGGGGCATCCAAATAGGAAAAGAGGAAGTCAAGTTATCCCTCTTTCCTGATGATATGATCCTATACCTTTAAAATGCAAAAGAATCTGTCAAAAACCTGCTTGCACTGATAAAGGACGTTAGCAAAGTCTCAGGATAGAAATAAATGTGCAAAAAACAGTTGGATTCCTGTACACCAACAACAAGCAGGCAGAGAACCAAACAAAAAGCACAATCCCATTCACAATAGCCACACACACAAAAAAGAAATACCTTGGCATCTTCCTAACCAGAGAAGTGAAAAACCTTTACAATGAGAACTAAAAACACTGCTCAAAGAAATCCAAGAAGACACAAACAAATGGAAAAATACTCCATGCTCATGGATAGGAAGAATAAACATTGTTGAGATGTTCATCCTACCAAAGGCAATCTACAGATTCAATGCAATACCCATTAAATTACCAACATCATTATTCTCAGACCTGGAAATGACAATACAGAAATTCATATGGAACATAAACAACCTCAAATAGCCAAAATAATCCTAAGCAAAAGAAACAAAGCAAAAGGTACCACACTTCCAGACTTCAAACTTTACTATAAGCAATAAAAACAGCCTGGTATTGGTACAAGAACAGGCAAATAGACCATAGAACAGGATAGAGATTCCAGAAGCAAAGTCTCAGTTTCTCAACCAATTCATCTTTGACAAAGCCTCCAACAACAACTACTGGGGAGAGGAGAACGTATCCAGTAAATGGTGCTGGGAAAACTGACTGATCACATGCAGAAGATTGAAACAGGACCCCTATCTATCACCATATACAAAAATTAACTCTAAATGGATCAAAGACCTAAATGTAAAACCTCAAGCTATAAGAATCTTAGAAAATGCAGGAGACACCCTTATGTAATTGGAACTGGCAACCAATTTCTGATCAAAATCCTAAGTGACCATACCATAAGAGATAAGATAGACAAGTGGGACTTTATCAAACTGACAAATTTCTATAAAGCAAAAGAAACCATCAAGAGATCAGGGAGACAGCCCACAGACTGAAAAAAAAATTATTTGCCAATTGTATATATGACAAAGGCCTGACATTTAGGATCTACAAGGAACTCAAATGTACCAAAAAAAAAAAAAAAAAAAAAGCCCCATTAAAAAGTGGGCAAAATACATTAATAGACATTTCTCAAAAGAAGATATACAGACAGGCAACAGACACAGGAAAAGGTGTTCAGCCTCACTCATCTTCAGAGAAATTCAAATCAAAAGCACATTGAGATACAACCTAACCCCAGTAAGAATGGCCATCATAAATAAAACAAACAACAGATGCTAGCAAGGATGTGTGGAAAAAGGAAATCTTCTACACTGCTGATGGGAATGAAACTAGTGCATCCTCTATGGAAAACAATGTGGCAATTTCTGAAAGAACTAGAAATTGACCTTCCATATGACCCAGCAATCCCCCTATGGGGAATATTCCCAGAGCAACTCAAATCATTCTACAAAAAAGATACCTGCACATGCATGTTTATTGCAGCACTATTCACAATAGCAAAACCATGGAACTAACCATGCTGCCCATCAAAACTGTATTGGATTTTAAAAAGTGTGATACATATACGTAAAGGAATATTATGCAGCCATAAAGAAGGACGAACACAGGACTTCGCAGTAACTTAGATGGATTTGAGTCACTCATACTCAGTGATCTAGCAAAGAACAAACAACAGAGTACCATATGTTCTCACTCATAAGCAGACCTTGAACAATTGTGATAACACTATAAGAAAGTGATTGGCATTAGTGGGAAACTGCCAGGGGGGCGGGGCACATCTCATCAACAAGGGTACCTGTATAATGAACATTTGCAAACCTAACCCTGAATTGTATCCCCACATCTTTAAAATTAAAACGTCATCAACAAAAAAAATAACTAATTAAATTTAGCAATAATACATCATGACCAAGTGAAGACTGCCTCAGGAATGCAAGGTTAGTTCAGTATGAATAATCAATTCTGGCAATTCACCATATTAATAGACCAAAGAAGATAAACAAAATGATCATATCAATTAGTGCAGAGAATTTTTTTTTTTTTTTTTTTTTTTGAGAAAGCAGTATTTATTAAGAGGACAGAACAGCTCCCATGGTGGAAAGGGATCCTAAGGGATTGCCCACAGAGAAAAATTTTACAAAAAATTCATGATAAAAACTTTCAGCAAATAAGGAATAAAAAGAAACTTCTTTAACCAGATAAAGGAAATCTAAAACAAAAATAAAATAAAACAAAACCAACACAAATGCAACTAACATTATGCTTAGTAGCAAATATTTTTACCTTAGATCATCACAAGACAAAGATGTTCATTCTCATCACTCCTATTCAATATTTTATTGGAAGCCCCAGCCAGTGCAGCAAAAAATAAAATAAAATGAAATGCACACAGCTTTAAAAAGAAGAGATAAAACTTTATGTATTAGTTGATATGATTACCTGGCCAGGCTAGGTGGCTCAGCCTGTAATCCCAGCACTTTGGGAGGCCAAGGCGAATGGATTGCCTGAGTCATTCAAGACATGATTACCTATGTAGAAATCCAAAGAAATAAAAAATATCCTGAGAACTAATAGGTTAACTGAACGAGTTATCAAAAGAATGAAACACAACATTAAAAAAATAATAAAAACTTATGTTCACATAAAATCCTATACTTGAATGTTTATAACAATTCTATTAATATCAGCCCAGACTTAAAACAAGTTAAATGTCCTTTAATGAACAAATGACGAAGTGTGATACATCCATACAATGTAATAGCATTCAGCAATAACAAGGAACAAAGTGTAGCTGTACACAACAACATGGATAAATCTTAAAGGCAGTTTGTTGAATTAAATAAAGTCAGTCTCAAGAGGTTATAAACTAAATGATTCTGTTAATATGACATGCTGTACTAGACAAAACCATGATTATAGAGAATACATTAGTGGTTGATAAAGGTTAGAAATAAAGGAAGTATTTGACTAAATGAGGTTTTAAAAGAATATTCTGAGTGGTGGAACCATTCTGAATCCTGAATGTTGTGGTGATTACACAAATTTGAGTATTTGTTAAAGTCCATGGAATGGTATACCAAAAATAAAATAAAAGTTAATTTACATATGTAAATTTTCAAATGATTTTTTTCTCATTAAAAAAACTTTCAACCTATGATCCATCAGTTTTGCTCATAGATGTTTACCAAGATAAATCAAAATCTTACAAAAGTTTGTACTCAATCACCTTATTCATTGTAACCCAAAACTGGAAAAAGGTCCAAATAACAAAAACAAGAGAATGAATAAACAAATTGTGAAATATTATTCAGCAATAAAAAGTTATAACATGAATGGATCTTAAAAATGTTATTGAGAAAAAGAAGTCAGGCACAGAACATATACATTTATAAGAAGTTCAAAACTAAGCACAATTTTATATACATAAAACTATATTCAAACAATGATTGACTATGTGCATTTGAAAAGGAGAGGAGTATGGAATTAGTTCAAAAAAGATATAAGGGAAATTTCAGGGTGATAGGTATGTTCTACATATTGCTTTTGGTCATGATATATATGGGTATATGTAATTGTCAAAACTCATCAAACCAAACATTTATAGTGTGATATAATATCAAATCAAACCCCAAAAAAAACCTACATAAATTTTGATATTAAACTGAAGGTACTATAATTGCTTCATTCCCACATTGACCACAAACAAAAATGAAGCATATGTGGGGAAATGAGGATCACAAAGTCAGCATTAGACATTACTTCCTCATCAAGTTATTCATTCTCTAAATGCAGTTTGACAAAATAACTAACCTTAATGAGTTTCAATGGCTTGGGCAATAGGTGCTGAGTTCTGTTTTGGACATCTAACAGTACCTTCCAAATTATATCTTAGATAAAATCACTATAAGCATGTCCAGGTGATGACTCATAAAAAGTGTCATTTTTTTTTTTTTGGCTATTAGAAGGCAATCCTATATGAATTCTAAGAAAAATATTTCCTTTTCGTTCTCTTTCTTTAATTATAAGATTTTTATATAAAAATCCTTATAAAATGTTTGTGCCTCTAGGCATGAAATTTTTAATTTCTTTTATGTAAACCACATCTTTTCAAGGTACTTTCAGTTCCTTGGGTTATAAAGGAAATGAAAAGTATTTGGAAATAATCAATCTTTGTAATTTTGTTGTCTCCAGTAAATGGGGCAACTGCTCCATCGTGCCAGCAGTCTATCCTTCCTTTCCAGTGATATTAATTGCCAATATCAGTGTTATGTTAGTAGAGCCAATGCAAATGCTGCCAATTCAAGAGTCACACTGTTTCAATACCACCTTCATTACCCAGCAGAAATTCTCCTTAACTGTGAAAAGTTCTGCCGAGTAAAGAGGAAAACCTAGCCAGGCTCGGTGGCTCAGCCTGTAATCCCGCACCTTTGGGAGGCTGAGGTGAGTGGATTGCCTGAGCCCGCGGGTTTGATACCCGCCTGGGCAGGCGAGACCTCATCTCTACAATAAATCAAAAAATTAGCCAGGCATGGTAGCGTACGCCTGTAATTCCGGCTATTGGGAAGGCTGAAGCAGAAGGATCTCCCAGAGCCCAGCAGGTCGAGGCTGCAGTGGCCGGGAGCGGCCACTGCACTCCAGTCTGGGCGACAGAGTGAGACTCCAACTCAAAAAAAAAGAGGAAAACCTATTCAGTAAATGGTGCTGAGAAAACTGAGTGACCACATGCAGAAGCATGTGGTCACAGAAAACAGGACACCTACCTATCACCATACACAAAAATCAACTCTAAATGGATTAAAGACCTAAAACCTCAAACTTTACGAATCTTAGAAAACACAGGAGATACCCTTACGGAAATTGGAATAGGCAATCAATTCCTGATCAAAATCCCAAAATTCCATGCCATAAGAGATAAGACAGACAAGTGGGACCTCATCATATTAAAACGCTTCTGCAAAGCCAGAGAAACCACCAAGAGAGTGGGGAGATAGCCCACAAAAGAAAAAATGTTTGTCAACTGCGTATCTGACAAAGGCCTAACATCCAGGAACACAAGCATGTCACAAGGAAAAAAACAAACAGCTCTATTCAAAAGTGGGCAAAAGATATGAATAGACATTTCTCAAAAGAAGACATATAAGCAGCCAACAGATACATGGAAAAATGCTCAGCCACACTAATCATAAAAAAATGCAAATTGAAACCACACTGAGATACAACCTAACTTCAGTCAGAATGGTCATCATTAATAACTCGAAAATAAACAGATGCTGGAGAGGATGCAGAGAAAAGGGAATGCTTCTACATTGTTGGTGGGAGTATAAATTAATACAACCTTTGTGGAAAACAGTGTGGTGATTTGTAAAAGATCTAAAAATCAACCTTTCATATGACCCAGCAATCCCCTTTCTGGGAATATACCCAGAAGAACTCAAATCGTTCTACATAGAAGATACCTTCCCATGCATGCTTGTTGCAGCACTATTCACAACAGCAAAAACATGGAACCAACCATGCTGCCCATCGAAAGTGAACTGAATTTTTTTTTGAAAATGTGGTACATATACATGATGGAATATTATGCAGTCATACAGAAGTACAAATTATGGACTTCACAGCAACTTGAATGGATTTAGAGTCTATCATACTCAGTGATCTATCACAGAAACAAAGAACTGAGTACCACATGTTCTCACTGATAAGTGGAGCCTGAACATTTATCATAATACTACAAGAAAGGGATGGGCAGTAGTGGGACACTGCCAGGGGAGTGATGGGCACATAATATCAATAAGTGTATCTGATCTCAAACTTCCCAAAGGCGAAGTGAGGATCAATGGGGAGCCCAAACTTCACCTGTACAATGACCGTTTATCTACCTAATCCTGAATTGTACCTCACATCTTTAAAATATAAAAGATATATAAATAAATTTTAACAAATAAATATGACTTAGATCCCTTTGTAAAAAGTAAATAGTTAGAAAATAACAGCCCATGCCAGGCTCAGTGGCTCAGCTGGGAGTGATAGCACGCGCCTGTAGTTCCAGCTACTTGGAAGGCTGAAGCGTAAGGATCCCCAGAGCCCAGCAGGTCGAGGCAACGATGGCCAGGAGCATGCCACTGCACTCCAATCTGGGAGACAGAATGAGACTCCAACTCAAAAAAAAGAAGAAAATAGCAGCCCATGGGTCATGACTTCCCCATCCTGGATTCAAGGCAGTTATCACTAAACCTCTTTGTATTTGTTCCTTCTAAGTCTGGATGGAAACTCAGAATCATCCTCCTCTCACAATGTCAGGAGAACACTACCAACTGGTCACAATTAGCATGCAAGGAAAAAGTATTTACCATCCCATGAAAGTTTTATGTTAACTTTACAAGAAGAATTTCTGAAAGTTAGTCAATACCCCTATTGTTTATTGAAGAAAATTCTAGGAGGCATTTAAAGAATTGGTCCTCATGCATCTAGGTTATATAAGAAATGACTCCTGCAAAGACCAGATCAGATCCATTTGAAACCCAAGAGTGCTGCCTTAAAAGGAATTTCCAAATTTCCTTATAATAATGAAAACAATCTCTGTCTTCCACTCCTAACTGCACCATGAACCTCACTCACACCCTTTCAGAATTTCTGTATTGTTCCAGTCAGCACAATAAAAATACAGAAAATACAATGTGGTCACTAAAGCTCCAGAACCAAGTATTAATAAAACTGCTCATTTAAAAGCAAACTTCTGCTCATGCAGATTGCTCCGAATTGTGTATGGAGCCACTCCCATTGCCAGTAATGAAAGCTTTAATGTAGTCAAAGAGCAATATGTACTCCTATTGCCAGTAATGAAAGTTTTAATATAGTCAAAGAGCAACGTGAAGAGTTTTACATAGAAACTTCAGTCATTTTAAGTCAACAATTTAAATTATAAGGCTTTTTTTCTAGTTCTGAAAACACAATATTCACTATGGCTTATGTATCCAGGTTTCTCAGGAAAATTCAGATTGATGTTATTTGTAAATGTTGAAATATTCTCATTTGAAAAAATCATGAGAGACATCAGTTGGATATGATGTAGGAAAACAAAGGTTAGGTTCAATGAAAGATACACAAATTATAGTTTTAATTTCCAAACTACCACCAATCCATCATGCAGCATTTTCATCTCAGACACACCAAGAAATTAAACATTATTTTTCTCTCTGCAATTACACAAAAGCACAGTCATTATAGAGTTATTGTTTTTCATGCATGCCATCTAGTTTTAAAGATTTTATTTATTTTATGTTGTTTTTAAAGAAAAGGCATTATCTGCTCAATTGCCTAGCGAAAAGGTTTTACAAATTTCTCTCAAGTTTCCATAGAAATACATTGATTAGAGCATAATTTCTGTTAATATTTCCTTCTTCTCCAGACTCCTCTGCTTGCTTAAACTAACAGTGCACCTGCCCCTTGCCATCGTTTTCATCTTTTGTTCGGCTCAGTAGGTTACCTGACTGGTGGATTTTATTGAGTTAAATCAAGCTGTCACTTCATCTACCTGAAGGATGACTCAAATACTACACATAATAATAAAAGAAAAGTAGGATAAAATAATCTTGTCAAGCCAGAAAAACTGATTGCTTGAAGTTGTAGCATTCAATCAATACACTAATTCCACAATTTATACCTTTTTCAATTGGAAGGGAAAGAAACCCTGATATGGTATTTCTTGGCTCACTGACCATCTTTGACCTTCTATCTATGTGAATGTAGGATTAACAAGGGTTTTTGCTTAGTGAAATCACCTATGAAAATAAGAAAACAAATGTAAGCATCTGTGGCTCCAAGTAACTATTAATTTTCAGAAATACAAGTACAATGTTTGTTTGCTATGTATACTAAAATGAAGATTATGTTTAGCATAAATTGGATGGTCTTTCCTATTGAAAAATAATTTGAAGCTAGAATTGGTGGCACAAACACATAAAATTTGGCATGGTGCAATCCCCTAAAGATTTTTTCTGTTTGGTCTGTTCATTATAGTTTATGTAAAAGAATAGGTAACTAAGCAATATACCGTTCTTTCTTTCATTTTGTATACTTCTTTGAATTCTTACAAAATCTGTCATCTAAGATAAAGAGTTATACCATTCTGTTGAGCCATAGCTATGATTTCATACATAGTATAATGAACTATTTTTTTAACCTATTATTATTGTTTAAAATAATCTATCATTTTCAAAAGCTCATGCTTGTTTGCAAATTGTAATTAATTTGCATGCCTTTTAAAATCAATAAAAACACTTCATTTCAAAATTCTGGACTCTCTTTAGCTGTCAGGTTTCTGCTTTCCTTTCATAATTTCTCCCCTGCAGGCACCAACCAGGAAATAAAAATTCTTTGTTTAGCAAGCCTTTTATATTTCACTGGACCACCTGCTTACCTTGAATTGTGGCATGCAATCAACCAGCATCCCAAAAACTAGTACTTTTTCTTCTAGCTCATATCTTAAATGTTTGTGTGTGTACATGTGCATGTGTATATACTGCAAAGCAACCTATGAAACTGAGCTATTAAAATTTTTGATCAAAAATATTTTCAATTATAAAAACTAAGATGTACTTACCCAAACACTTTTGGCTTAAAATAAATTATCTAACATTGTCAAAGAACAATATTTTTATTAATGTGAAAGCAATAATTTACATATATATTATATGTATACTATATATGTATATATATTTTAACTATATGTATTTATTTCTGAAATAAGCTCTTTTAAACTCTGGCTGTTGTGGAAACACAAGACTATCTTTGTCCCTCCAATATGCTTAATCATATCTTACTGCCAGCTTCAGCTTCTTAAGCCCATATTTGAACTTTTGAAAGAACTGTGTGAGACCATTCTGTCATGTAAACCATCTGAACAGGCTGAGATCATAGAATGCAGTTGAACACAGCAGATCTCCAAATGCTACTAGCCTTTAAATCAGAGTTTGGGATAGATGAACAAAGAGCTATTTTTTTTCTCACAGCAAACATAAAAATACTTGCCTGACCCAGCCTTACTCTCTCAAACTAGACCATGTCCTCTTACTTCTGTGCCATTTAGATTCCTTATAAAGAGAAAGAAGAAGAAAAAAAAAATAAGAAAAAGACTAAAAATCCTAAGTGCTTCTCCCTACAATCACCTACACACACACACACACACACACACACACACACACACACACACACACACACACA
>NW_007246689.1:260851-298834 GCF_000164805.1 Carlito syrichta | reverse complement strand
GGCAAATTACATGTATGCAGCAATAAAATAATGTGACTGCTTAATAATGAAAAAGACTGCTATAAAAATCATTCCCTCACAGCTCTGGAGAATTTAGGTTAGTGGTAAAAGCTGAAGTTGTTCCCCCAGGGTGCTGTCATGCTTAGAAGATGGACAGTCAACGCCTGTCTTGAAATGGTACTTATTATATTCCTTTTATGCTTGGGAAAATCCTTTTTTGAAATAGTGTGTTTGTAGGGATGCACACACACACACACACACACACACACACACACACACACACACACGCACACACACACGCATACACGTATACCACTCCTTCTTACCTACAGTAAGAATTAAGCCAAACCATCTCTTAGAAAGCTTACATTTACACATACAGAAACATATGTTCATTTTTAAATGGTGAAGAAGCACATTCAAACCAATACCAAAAATATGTAGCAAGTAAATTCCAGGATGCAATTAAAGGTCACCAGTGACTTCCTGTTTATGCAATCCAATGGACTTAACTCACTCTTCATCCTCTATAATATTTTTGTGAATTTCATTCAGTTAATTAATCTCTCCATGAAAATATTTACTCTCCTTTGTACACATCTACCTTTTTGTGTATTTTATTTCTTTTATATGCTCTTCTTCCTTTCCCCTGTTTTGAGCATTCTACAAGATTTGACCCAGGGACCTGTACTTACATCAGTATATATTTTCCCCCATTTGAGAATTCATTTAGTCTAAAGGCTTCCATCTTCTGACTGAACTGTGGACAGCAATCAACCTAGGGTCCAGGTGTTGGTACCTAAGAGTTACAAGGAGGTCAGGAATTAAGCAAAAGGTCAGGCCAAGCAGATAGTCTGGAATCAAGAAGAGTACAGAAGTCAGTAGTCAAAGATCAATTGGAATACCAGGGCTGAGTGAAATCAAAAGAAAGGGATCATGATCATGTCTCAATCAGATGTCAAAATAGTATAATGTGTTTCAAACCCAGAAAAGTAGTGGAGACCAGAAACATGCAGAGTCTCATATACCAAACCCCTTAAAGAGGAAAATCTTGCCTCCTATATTCTCCATGGCAGGAAGAAATCAGTGACCAGCATTCCTAAAGAGGAAGACCAGAATATGAGTATCTTTACTGTTGTTGTAAATTGAAACAATAAAAAAAACCTCAAGACTTTTCTCCTCTATAAAAATATCTTCCAAACCTCTATCTCTAATCAGACCTCCTTATATTCTCATATTTTCAAAAGCCAGCTTTTCCTGGAGGCTCTGTTGTCACTTCAATTTGACAGATGCTAAATATCTCTTCACATCAGTTCTTTATTCTGTCCATCATTCATTTATATAACCAAATGCATCAAATGATTATAATGTGAGAGATAGTATTCTGGGCAATAAATTAACAGCAAAAAAAATTTTAAAGGTGACAAAAATCTATACCCTGGTATAGCTTGCATTCTTAGGGGTAGAAAAGACAGCAAAAAACTAAATGGAGTTTTCACCCCCCTCCCAAAAGAAAGTTTTTTAAAAAATTTTTCTTTTCTTTTTCTGTTTCTTTCTTCTTTTGTCATTTTCTGTTTTTGTGTGTATATCAATGATTGAGTGTTCATCGTTTGATTTTGTTGCAGTTGTAGGGTTTTGTTCTTTTGTTCTTCTGGGTATTTTTTATATTAATTTTTTATAGTTTAAGGGGAATGTCAATAGATGTGTGAGGGTTCGACTGGAATCCCATTTTTCCCCCCTTAAGTCTTTCAGTTTTTCTTCTCTATTCATTTTGTGCTAGGTATGTGTGTGTGTTTTGTTTTCTTGGGGGTCTTTTTGTTGCTGATTGTTTGTTTTGCTTTGTTGTTATTCCAGTTTGTTTTGGAGTGTGTGTGTACATGTTCAATTGTTTTTGCATTGCTTTCAGCTTTGCATCATCAAATACAGTGGTAGTGGGGAGTAGGTCTCAGGGAACACATACCACAATAAGTGAACATTTTAATTTCCAAGTAGTATCTGATTCCTAGTGCCCCATCTCCCACCTTATTCAAATTTCAAAAACTTCAAGAGACAGCAAATCTTACCATCCACAATCCTATTTCAAAATAGAACACATCCAGAGCCCAATCAGGGAAGACTAGAGGTCTGAACAAATGTCAGCAGGGAAAGCCTCCCCTCTTGACACTGAATAACAGGACTACAGGAAAAAACAAGAGATCTGTCACAAATGAGGAAAAGCCAAAGGAAGACCTCAGGCAAATTTCAAGTATACTAAAAACAAAACTCCAGAAAAATCAGACTTTGTGCCCAAACAATGGAAGTCCCCAAAGACTATCTCCAGAACATGACAGGGATTAGGGAATGGTTGGAAAGAGTGAATAGGACTCAAGAAAGACAAGATGCAACACAAAGAAATTGTAACATAGACTTTAGCAATAAAAAAATTCATCCAGGAAATAAATAACAAGATGACAAGCATTGAAAGCAGAATTAATCTAACTGAAGACCAGAACATGGAATCAACCCAATCTGTAAAAGACATAGAAAGAAGACTCAGAAAGAAAGAACAAAGCCTACAAGAGATGTGCAATTATATCAAGAGGCCAAACCTATGCCTGATTGGTATCCCAGAAAATGAAAGGGAAATGGAGAACAAATTGGAACAAGTATTCCAGGAAGTAACTTTCCCCATCTCACTAGAGATGTGACCAGTCAAGCATAAGAGATGCAGAGAACCCCCAAAAGACATCAAATGAGAAGACCAATGCCTAGACACATAGTAATTTGACTACACAAAGTAGGCACAAAAGAAAAAATCCTAAAGGCAACAAGAGAGAAAAGTCAAACTACCTACCAGGGAAAACCAATCAGAATAGCAGCAGACCTACCAGCAGAAACACTACAAGCAAGAAGGGACTGGAGGCCTATATTCAAAGTCCTCAAAGATAAATAATTTAAGCCAAAAATTTCTTATCCATTCAAGCTCAACTTCATCAGTGATGGAGAATTAAAATCCTTCCCAGACATCCAATCCCTAAGAGATTATGCAGCTTCCAGACCAGCTCTACAGGAGACACTTAAAAAGATATTAAGCACAGAAGAAAGACGAAAAAGATTGACCACATACCTCCCAAGAGAATAGTAGAGCACAGAATCAGCAGAAAATACAGCTCAACAAGAAACTTGAAAACACACACATATATTAACCCCAAAGCCAAAAGAAAACAAGCAAACAAAGGAGAAGCTTTATAAGAACCTCATGACAAGGATAAACAATCATACTTCAATAATCAGTCTGAATATGAATGGATTAAATGCACCACTGAAAAGACACAGAATGGTGGACTGGATAAGAAACCAAGACCCAGTTACTTGCTGCATCCAGGAAACTCATCTCACTTCAAAGGATGTACACAGACTCAAAGTTAAAGGTTGGAAAATGAGTTTCCAGGCAAATGGATCACAAAAGAAGGCAGGAGTTACAACCTTAATATCAGACAAAACAAAATATATTTTTTTTTCGAGTTGGAGTCTCACTCTGTCGCCCAGACTGGAGTGTAGTGGCTGCTCCCGGCCACCGCAACCTCAACCTGCTGGGCTCCGGCGATCCTTCCGCCTCAGTCTTCCAAGTAGCCAGAATGACAGGCATGCGCTACCACGTCCGGTTGATTTTTTTATTTATTGTAGAGATGAGGTCTTGCTGCCCAGGCAGGTCTCAAACCCGCGGACTCAGGCAATCCACTCACCTCAGCCTCCCAAAGGCGTGGGATTACAGGCTGAGCCACTGAGCCCGGCTCCAAAACAACTTTTAAGCTATCAAAAATTTTTAAAAATGCGGAAGGACACTACATAATGATAGAAGTTTCAATCCACCAACAAGGAATATCCATCCTAAACATATACACACCCAACACAGAAGCACCAGCATTTATAAAACAACTACTAAGTAAACTAAAAAAAAGGTATTGACTCTAACACTATTATAGCAGGAGACTTGAATACCCCACTGGCAGTTCTAGATAGATCACTGAGGCAAAAAATGAACAACGAGATCCAGAACCTAAACTTGACACTCAACCAAAAGGACTTAACAGATACCTACAGATTATTCCACCCAACAACCACAGAATCTACTCATCACCACATGGAACATACTCCAAGATCAATCAGTCCTTGCCCATAAATCAAGCATAAACAAATTCCATAAGGTTAGTATCTTGCCATGCACATTCTCAGACTACAGCAACACCAACACCAACAACATTTCCCCAAGGCCACAAAGACATGGACACTAAATAGCAAGATGCTGAACAATTGCTGGGTCAACACTGAAATCAAAGCAAATTGAAAGATTCCTGGAAAACAAATGAAAATGAAGAAACATCTTACCCAAACTTTTGGGATGCCCTGAAAGCAGTTCTCAGACGGGAATTTATATAAATTCTACATGCACACAGCAAGAAAATGGAAAGATCAGAAGTTGAGAATCTAACAAATCACCTAAGGGAGTTGGAAAGAGAAGACAACTAAAACCCCAACTTTAACAGAAGAATCCAAATCACAAAAATAAGAGCCCAAATATGGGACATAGAAGATAAAAAATATCATAGAAAACATCAACAATACAAAAAGCTGGTTCTTTGAATGAATTAACAAGATTGATGGGCCCCTAGCAAGAATGACAAAGAAAAAGAGAGAAAAAGCCCAAATAAACACAATCAGAAATACAAACTATCAAATCACAACTGACCCCAGAGAAATACAAAACATTATCAGAGATTACTATGTATACCTGTATGGAAACAAACTTGATAACCTAAATGAAATGGAGTACTTTCTGACATCACACAACCTCCTCAGGTTGAAACAAGAAGACATTGAGACACTGAATAGACCCAGAGAATTGACCCTGTCATATGAAAACTACCTACCAAAAAAACCCTGGACCAGATGGCTTGCCAGCAGAATTCTACAAAATGTACAAGGAAGAGCTGATGCCAATCCTACTGAAAGTATTCCAGGCAATTGAGAAAGATGGAATTCTCCCCAAATCATTTTACGAAGCCAACATCACACTGATACCCAAATGGGTAAAGATGCAATAAAAAAAGAGAACTACAGGCCACTATCCCTTATGAACATAGATGCAAAAGTCCTCAACAAGATTCTAGCAAATCGGATCTAAAAACTCATCTGAAAAATCATCCATCATGACCAAATAGGCTTCATTCCCAGGATGTAGGGTTGGTTCAACATTTGCAAGACCATAAATGTCATTAAGTACATCAACAGATGTAAAAATAAGAACTACATGATTATCTCATTAGATGCAGAAAAAACTTTTGATAAAATTCAGCATCCCTTGTTGACAAAAATCCTCAAACACCTAGGTATAGAAGGAACATACCTCAAAATAGTAAGTGCCATCTACGATAAACCCACAGCTAACATATTGTTAAATGGACAGAAGCTGGAAACATTTCCCCTGGAAACCGGAACAAGACAAGATTGCCCATTCTCACCCCTCTTGTTCAACATTGTGTTGGAAGTTCTACCTTGGGCAATTAGACAAGAGAAAGAAATGAGGCGTATCCAAATAGGAAAACAGGAAGCCAAGTTATCCCTCTTTGTTGATGATATGATCCTATACCTTGAAAATCCAAGAGAATCTTTCCAAAACCTGCTTAACTGATAAAGGACTTTGGCAAAGTCTCAGGGTACAAAATAAATATGCAAAAGACAGTTGCATTCTTATACACCAACAATAAGTGGCAGAGAACCAAATAAAAGGCACAATCCCATTCATAATAGTCACCAAAAAAAAATGAAATACCTCGGCATTTCACTAACCAGAGAAGAAAAAGACCTTTACAACGGGAACTACAAAACACTGCTAAAAGAAATTCAAAGAAGACATAAAAAATTGAAAAATATTCCATGCTCATGGATAGGAAAAATCAACATTGTTAGAATGTCCATCCTACCAAAGGCAATTTGCAGATTTAGTGCAATACCCATTAAATTACCGACATCATTCTTCTCAGACCTGGAAATTACAATACAGAAATTCATATGGAAACATAAATGACCATAAATAGCCAAAACAATTCTTAGCAAAAGAAACAAAGCAGGAGGTATCACACTTCCAGACTTCAAACTTTACTATAAGGCTACAGTAATCAAAACATCCTGGTATTGGTACAAGAACAGGCACATAGACCAATGGAGGGATAGAGAATCTGGAAGCAAAGCCTCAATTACTCAACCAACTCATCATTGACAAAGCCTCCAACAACAATCACTGGGAAGAGGAAAACCTATTCAGTAAATAGTGCTGGGAAAACTGGCTGATCACATGTAGAAGATTGAAACAGGACCCCTACCTATCACCAAACACAAAAATTAACTCTAAATGAATCAAATACCTAAATATAGAACCTCAAACTATAAGAATCTTAGAAAATGCAGGAGACACCCTTATGGAAATTGAAACTGGCAACCAATTCTTATTCAGATTCCTGAAGGCCAACACCTTAAGAAATAAGATAGACAAGTGGGACCTCATCAAACCAATGCGCTTCTGCAAAGCAAAATAAACCATCAAGAGAGCAGGTAGACAGCCCACAGACTGGGAAAAAATATTTGCCAACTGTATATCTGACAAAGGCCTAACATCTAGAATCTACAAGGAACTCAAACATGCTGAAAGGAAAAAAACAAACAGCTGCTTTAAAAAGTGGGCAAATACAAGAATAGACACTTCTCAGAAGACGATATACAGGCAGCCAACAGACACATGAAAAAGTGCTCAGCCTCACTCTTCATCAGAGAAATGCAAATCAAAACCACATTGAGATACCACCTAACCCCAGTAAGAATGACCATCATTAATAAAACAAACAACAGATGCTGGCAAGGATGTGGAGAACAAGAAACGCTTCTATACTGCTGGTGGGAATGCAAACTAGTGCAACCTCTTTGGAAGACAGCGTGGCAATTTCTGAAAGAACTAGAAATTGACCTTCCATATGACCCAGCAATTCCCCTATTGGGAATATACTGGAGGAACTCAAATCATTCTACATAAAAGATACCTGCATTCATATGTTTGTTGCAGCTCTTTTCACAATAGCAAAAACATGGAACCAACCATGTTGCCATTCGAAGCTGGACAGGATAAAGAAAAAGTGGTACATATACACAATGGAATATTATGCAGCCATAAAGAAGGACAAACATAGGGACTTTGCAGCAACTTGGATGGATTTGGAGTCGATCATACTCAGTGATCTATCACAGAAACAAAGAACAATAGGCAAATAAAAATAGGTAAAAGACTTGAATGCACACCTCATCAAAGATATATGGGTAACAAGCAAGCATATGAGAAGATGTTTCATATTGGATGTCATCAGGGGAGGGCAAATTAATAAGTACCAAGACACAGTTAGATGGGGAGAATAGGTTTTGGTGTTTTATTACAGAGTATGATGGCTATAGTAAATAGCAAGGTATTGTATATTTACTTAAAGATAGCTAGAAGAGATTTTGGATTTGTTATTATCAAGAAATTATAAATGTTTAAAATACTAGATATGGTAATTACCCCGATTTGATCATTATACAATGGATATATGCAGTGGAACATCATATTGTACCCCATAAATATGTACAATTATTGTGTCAATTATAAATTTAAAAATAATTTTTTTTAAAATGGCATACCACTACACATCTATTAGAATGACTAAAATCCAAAGCACTGTCAACACCAAATGCTGGCAATGATGTGAAGCAATAGGAAACCTCAAACATTGTTGGTGGGAATGCAAAATGGCATAGTCACTTTGGAAGACAGTTTGATACGTGTGTTACAAAAATAAACATACTGTTTCATACCATATGATCCAGGAGTTGTGCTCCTTGTGACCACCCAAAGGAGTTTAAAAACTTATCTCCACACACAAACCTGAACACAAATGTTTATAGCAGCTTTATTCATAAGTGCCAGAAGTTAAAAGCAACCAAGCTGTCCTCAGTAGGTTAGTGGATAAATAGACTGTGCTACATCCAGGCAATAGAATATTATTCAGAGTTAAAAACAAATGAGCTACCAAGCCATGAAAAGACATGGGGGAAAACTTGAATGCATATTACGAAGTGGAAAAAAGCTAATCCAAAAGACTACATACTATATGATTTCAACTCTATGATATTCTGGAAATGCCAAAATCATAAAGATGATTAAAAAAATATTTATGGTTGCCAGGGGTTGGAGAGAGGAAAAGATAGGCAGAACACAGAGCATTTTTAGGGTAGTGAAGCTAGAACTTAAAATTGTGAATAGATGTCATTATAAATTTGTACCAAAGAATGTACAACACCAAGAGTGAGTCCCAGTTGTAAACTATGGTTAGATTATAATGATGTATCAGTGTAGGTTCATGGATTATAACAAGTGTACCCCTCTGGTGCAGGATGTTGATAGTGGAGGAGTGGGGTGGGAAGGTCTGGGCACCTGTAGAGGCAGAAAGTCAATTTAGCTGTGAACCTAAAACTACTCCAGAAAAAATAGTCCATTAAAAAACATTTACACAGAAAAAAATCATCAACCAAAATATAAGCCATAATACTATAAAATTTCTAGAAGAAAAATAGCAAAAAAAATCTTTATGACTTTGAGTTAAGCAAAGTTTTCTTAGATACAACACCAAAAGTAGAACCATTAAATTTATAAATTTTATTCCATCCAAATCTTACACTTCTGCTTTTCAAATGATGTTGTTAAAAGTAATGAAAATACAAGCCACCAATTGTGAGAAAATATTTGCCAGTAATATATCTGATAAATTACTTGTATCTAATATGCATTTGTTTAAAACTCTAAAAACTCAACAATAAGAAAACAATCCACCGGGCTCGGTGGCTCAGCCTGTAATCCCATGTTTTGGGAGGCTGAGGCGAGTGGATTGCCCGAGCCTACAGGTTCGTGACCCGCCTGGGCAACTTGGTGAGACTTCATCTCTACAATAAATCAAAAATTAGCCGGGCGTGGTAGAGCGTGCCTGTAGTTCCAGCTACTTGGAAGGCTGAGGCGGAAGGATCGCCGGAGCCCAGCAGGTCGAGGCTGCGGTGGCCGGGAGCAGCCACTGCACTCCAGTCTGGGAGACAGAGCGAGACTCCAACTCAAAAAAAAAAAGAAAACAATCCAATGAGAAAAGGAGTGAAATGTTTTAACTATACTTCACCAAAGATAGATGAATGACCAAGAAGCATATAAAATAATGGTCGACATCATTAGTTATTAGAAAAATGCAAATTAAAACTGCAATAAATACTATCTCAGATATATTAGGATGACTAAGATTAAATGACTGGCCATATCAAGTGTATGTGAGAATATAGAGAACTGAAACTCTCATATGCTGCTGGTCTGTATGAAAAGTGGTAGAAACAATTTGGAAAACAGTATGTCAGTTTTATAAAAAGTAAAATATTCATCTTTCAAATGACCTAGTCATTGTACTCCTGGATAATTACCCAAAAGATATGGAAGCCTATAGCCATAGAAAGACTTGCAATGAGTGTCCATAGCAACTTTTATTTATCATTACCAAAAACCAGACACAGCTCAAATGTCCATCAACAAGTGAATGGAAGAACAAAAAAAAGTACATTCATAAAATGGAATTGTACTCAACAATAAAAAGAAATGTACAACGGATACACACAAAAAATAAATGGATCTCAAAACAAGTATGTTGGATAAAAGAAATAGGACTAAAAATAAATAAATAAGAAAGAGCGCATACTCTGTTTCTCCATTTATGTAAAATTCTAGAAAATCCAAAAACCTATAGTAATGAACAGCAGATCAGTGGTTGCCTGAGAAAGTGGTATGGCTGAAGGAAGAGCAGGGGAATGGAGTAAAAAGGTACAAGAAGAAACTTTGGGGGGTCATGACTGTCTTATTATCTTGATTGTGGTTACTGTGTCATGGGTGTATACATATGACAGCACTTATTAAATTATACTTTTTAAATAGGTGCAGTTTATTATATATCAATTACACCTCAATAAAGTTGCTAAAAATAAATATGAGAAATGGACCATTAAAATAGAAAATATGCAAAGTGAAAGAAATGTGACATGATATGACTACTTTAAAAAAATCACTCTTCTGAGAATAAACTACGGAGAGACAAGGATAGAAGTAAAGATGTTATGCAATAATCTAAGTATAATACAATTGTTGCTTGCATCAGGATTATAGAAGTATGGTGTAGGGAAGTGATTGAATTCGGTATATATTTTAGAAATAGAGTCAACAAATTTTGCTCATGGATTAGATATGTATGGTGAAAAAAGGGTGACTCAATAATGACTCCAAGGTTTTGGACCTTAACAACTGAAATAATTGAATTGATAAAAATATGGAAGAAATAAGAATAAATTAAAAGTTCAAAACACAGTACTCTAGAAAACATCTACACTAATAGTTTGGAAAAGAAGGGCAGAATCAACAAAGGAGATGGAAAAGAAGTAACAAATGTGGTAGAAAACCAGGAGAATATGGTATTCTGAAAGAAAAGTGAAGGATGTATTTCAAAAAAGGAATAATAAGAAAGGAAGTACAAGTGATAAGATGAAGAGAGATGAGGACTGAAAATTGACTAATGTAAATATACAAGCAACTCATAAAGTTTTGGACTGCAGGAAGCCACTAAGTTACTTTTGTGATCAGTCTTAAGCCTATGTTTAGCACGTCAATGTCAGGCCTTGTGTTATACCCTGGAGGACACACAAAGTATATAACAGGAAAGGCCCTTAAAATTGGAGACTGAAGCTTTCAACAGGTAAGGAAAGGAAGGACTAAAAAGCAAAGAAAAATATCAATACAGAGTTCTCCTAGACCTCAAGTTACTCAAGAATGGTTAAAAATAAAATAAAAAAAGACTCAAAGACAGGTTTGAATTCAAGATATAAATACACACACAAATTAGCAGATTCAGTGGCAGCAAAATCTTAGAACTTGAGAACTTAGCAGGGATTCACAGGGAAGCAAGGCAGAATTCTGCTCATTCATCCTCTCACAAAGCATTTATTAAGCATATAATAGATGCTGAAAACTAGAGACACAAATCTATGCCTGGGTTCTATTATGCCATATCCACATAATATCGGTCCTACATTTTCTCCTTTTGTTCTTTAAATCAACTCACTTTAAACAACAACAAAAAAAACTTTAAAAAAAAATTCTTATATCGTTAGCAGAATTCAAACCAGTAACACTTGCCAGTATACAAAATACATATCCAAGTAACCGCATTGCAGAAAATAAGTTCCTCAGTGAAAAGAACAGAATTATTTATGATCAGTTGATAATGACTATTAACCATAATGTCACTTATTTTGTGATACAAGATTATGTCAATAAGATTTTTTACTTTTAGATTCCCTACTAATCAGTACCAAGAAATCCCAAATCTTGTGGATAAATGGGAGAAAGTGTTAAAAAAAAATACTTACCATCTTTCTCTGAATGGTAGAATGCTGAGAATTAAACAAATTGTATGGCATTGCTCAATAAATTTTGTTTCATGAAGCCATCTAAAGTAAGGTCCAGAATTTTTCTTCTGAATATGTTAAAGAATTTGAAATAGTAAAATAGTGATAGGAAGGTTTGTTTTGTTTTGTTTTGTTTTTTAATTCATATCTGTACGTATTTTCATTTGAAAAAGGTATTAAGATGAGCTTTTATCACATCTTTCAAGTGTATTCCTGGAATTTAAAATACTTCTGATGAATATTTCAAATGTCTATATAGCCAGGAAGTTCTGATGATCCAAAACGTTTTCAGCATTTCTTGGTTGGCTGAATGGAAAAATAGGGTTCAAGGCCTCATTTCCAGTGTTCTGCATATGTGATACCTGAACACAACAATCATGCACTATTCACAGTGCTTACATACAATATCTTATTTAACTCTCATAACAACCACATAATGTAGATCTTACTATTATCTCCAGTTAAAGTGAACTGGTTTGCGAGTAATAACCTGATTTGCCCAAGATTACATAGTATGTTGTTGAGCTATGACTCGAACAAAAAATCTGCTCCCAGGTTCTTTCTCTGCTGTCTGGAAATTGGAGGCTGCAGTTCTTCTGTCATCCTAGGGCAACTGGTTGCAGATTTTAAGCACCTGGTCTTGCATGCAGATCTCATTCTTTTCTTTAGATGGATACTCTGACTCTCAAGACTTCTCCAGTCCAGAAATCCCAAGTACAGCCTAAGAAAGGGGAAATGTATGGAAAGGAGAGATGGGAGGGGCAGCCATCACCACTAGTGGTCTATAACAAGAAAATGAAGAAATCACCACAGCAGTTGTTTGCTGTCTCAATTCACCACACCCTTATTTCTCTCTGCTCCATGTTCTTTCCCTTCCTCTTTCCCAAGTGCTCCCCAAAGCAAGTCTGCTTGTCCTTCCAGCCACATCTACTTCTTCTCTAGCTCTTGTACTAATTTAAAGAATTTCCAGTCCAGCAGGGGCTCAAGTAGTAAGAAAAATTTCAATACTTAGGCAATAATGCACCAATAGAAGGTGTCTGGGTCTGGTGGTATGTGGGGCTGACACATTAACATGCATGCTTTAACATGTTTTTATAAAATAACATTATTTGTATTCAGAGATTTTCAGTTTTATTTTGAAGGGGAAAAATCCTATAATTTTTAAAGATTTGGTTTGTTTAAAAGTGATTCAGATTGATTTGATTTTGTCCTGTGACTTTGAGATATCTTTGCTTATATGCTAACAGTCAATCCAGGTGTGTTTGAGAAAGCTCCCATCCACAGTCTGCTCTGCTTAGCCCAACTCTTACAGTCCTTACAAACTTTCTTATTTTATTTTATTTTATTTTTTTAGTCTTAATTTATTTTAATTTAAAGCTGTGTGGTACAATTCAGGATTAGGTATACAAGTAGTCATCATACAGGTAAAGTTTGAGCCTACCTTTGGTCCCCACTTTGCCTGGTTTGAGATAAGGTACTCTTATTAATGTTATTGCTTCCCACCCCTTCCCTGGTAGTTTCTGTCTACTGCCAATCTCTTTCTTTTAATAATATGGTAAATGTTCAGGCTCTGCTTATGAATGAAAACATATGGTACTCAATTCTTTGTTTCTGTGATAAATCACTGATTATTATGGACTCTAAACCTATCCAAGCTGCTGTGAACTCCATAATTTTGTTCTTCTTTATGACTGTGTAATATTCCATTGTGTATACATACCTCATTTTTTTATCCAGTCCAGTTTGATGGGTGGCAAGATTGGCTCCATGTTTTTGCTATTATAAATAGTGCTGCAATAAACATGCATGTGCAGGTATCTTTTTGTAGAGTGGTTTGAGTTTCTCTGGATATATTCCCAGAAGGGGGATTGCTGGATTGTATAGAAGATCAATTTCTAGTTCTTTCAGAAATCACCACATTGTTTTCCATAGAGGTTTAACTAGTGTGCATTTCCACCAACAATGTAGAAGCATTCCCTTTTCTCTGCATCCTCACCAGCATCTGTTTTCTTTGTTTTATTAATGATGGCCATTCTTACTGGAGTTAGGGTGTATCTCAATGTGGTTTTGATTTGTATTTCTCTGAGGATTAGTGAGGCTGAGCATTTTTCATGTGTCTGTTGGCTGTTCGTGTCTTCTTTTGTGGTGTCTATTCATTTTTCCCCACTTTTTAATGGGACTGTTTGGTTTTTTCCACTTTGGAGAATTTGAGTTCCTAATAGATCCTGGATGTTACACCTTTGTCAGATATACAGTTGGCAAATATTTTCCCCCATTTTGTGGTCTGTCTCCCTGCTCTTTTGATGGTTTCTTTTGCTATGCAGAAGCTTTTCTGTTTGATGAGGTCTCACTTGTCTATCTTATCTCTTATGGCATGGGCTTTTGGGGTTTTGATCAGAAATTAGTTGCCTATTCTGATTTCCTTATGGGTGTCTCCTACATTTTCCAAGACTTAAAGTTTTGGGTTTTACATTTAGGGGTCTTTGATCTATTTAGAGTTGTTTTTGTGTCTGGTGATAGGTAGGGGTCCTGAACTTCTGCACATGATCAACCAGTTTTCCCAGCACCCATTTACTGAATAGGTTCTCCTGTCCCCAGTGGTTGTTGTTGGAGGCTTTGTCAAAGATTAATTGGTTGAAGTTTTGTTTCTGGAATCTCTATTCTGTTCCATTGGTCTATATGCCTGTTCTTGTACCAATACCAGGTTGTTTTGATTATTGTAGCCTTATAATAAAGTTTAAAGTCTGGAAGTGTGATACCTCCCATTTTGTTTCTTTTGCTTAGGATTGTTTTGACTATTTGTGGTCACTTATGTTTCCATATGAATTTCTATGTTGTTGTCTCCAGGTCTGAGAATAACAGTGTTGGTAATTTAATGGGTATAGTGTTGAACATATAGATTGTTTTTGGTAGGATACACATCTCAACAATTTTGATTCTTCCAATCCATGAGCATAGAATATGTTTCCACTTGTTTGTGTCATCTTTGACTTATTTGAGCAGTGTTTTGTAGTTTTCATTGTAAAGATCTTTCACTTCTCTGATTAGGAAGGTTCCAAGGTATTTCTTTCTTTCTTTTATGGCTATTGTGGAATAGGATTGTTCTTTTTATTTGGTTCTCTGCCCATTTGTTCTTGGTGTGTAAGAATGTGACTGTCTTTTGCATGCTTATTTTGTACCCTGACACTTTGCCAAAGTACTTTATCAGTGCAAGGAGATATTTTTTACAGATTTGCTTGCATTTTTGAGGTATAGTATCATATTATCAACAAAGAGGGATAACTTGTCTTCCCCTTCTTCTGTTTGAATGCCCCTGATTTCTTCTCTTGTCTAGTTGCTCTAGCTAAGACTTACAACACTATGTTGAACAGGAAGGGTGACACTGGGTAGTCTTGTCCCAGTTTTTAGGGAAAAGGCTTCCAATTTCTGTCCATTTAGCAATGTGTTGGCTGTAGGTTTATTAGAGATGGTGCTTACTATTTTGGAGTATGTTCTCTCTATGCCTGGTTGTTCAAGAGTTTTTATCAAGAAGGGATGCTTAAATTTATCAAAAGCTTTTTCCACATCTAATGATATTATTTTGTGTTTCTTGTTTTTACATCTGTTGAGGTATTTAATTACATTTATGATCTTGTGTATTTAATTACATTTATAGCCCTGCATGCCAGGGATGAAACCTACTTGGTTATGGAGTATGATTTTTGAGATGTGTTGTTGGATCCAATTTGCTAGGATATTATTGACAATATGTGCATCTATGTTCATCAGGGATATTGGTCTGTAGTTGTCTTTTTTTGTTGACTCATTACCCAATTTGGTTATCAGTGTGATGATAGCTTCATAAAGCGATCTGGGAGCGTCCCATCATTCTCAATAGCCTGGAATACTTTCAATAGGAATGGTATCAGCAATTCCGTGTATGTTTTGTAGAATTCCACTGGAAAGCTGTCTGATCCAGGACTTTTTTTTTTTTTTCTTAAGGTAGTTTTCTTATGATGGAGTCAATTTCCTGCATTGTTATTGGTCTTTTTAGTATCTCAATTTCTTCTTGTTTCAACCTTTGGAAGTTGTGTTATTTTAGAAAGTCATTTCATTTAGGTCATCGAGTTTGTTTCTATATAGGTGTACATAGTCATCTCTGATCATCTTTTTTACTTCTTAGGGGGCAGTTGTGACTTGATCTTTTGCATTTCTGATTGTGTTTATCTGGGCTTTTTCTCACTTTTTCTTGGTCATTCTGGCTTGGGGTTCATCAATCTTGTTTATCTTTTCAGAGAACCAGCTTTTTGTTTCGTTGATTTTTTTCTATGGTATTTTTGTCTTCTATGTCCTATATTTGAGCTTTTACTTTGGGGATCTGGATTCTTCTGCTGAAGTTAGGGTTTCCAGCCCCCTTAGGTGATTTGTTAGACTGTCAGCTTCTTATCTATTTTCTTGATGTGTGTTCATAGAGATATAAATTACCTTCTTAGTACTGATTTCATGGCATCCCAGATGTTTTGGTAAGGCATTTATTTGTTTTCATATGTTTCCAGGAATCTTTAATTTCTGTTTTGGTTTCTGTGTTGAACCAGGATTTGTTCAGCATTATGCTGTTTAGTGTCCACATATTTGTGTGTTCTGGGAAAATTTTGTTGGTGTGATATTTATTTTTATTCCACTGTGATCTGAGAAGGTACATCGCAGTATTTCAATCTTGTGAAATTTGTTTATGCTTGATTTGTGGCTGAGGATGTGGTCGATCTTAGATTACATTCTATGTGGTGATGAGAAGAATGTAGATTCTGTGGTTGTTGGGTAGAGTGTTCTATAGGTATCTACTAAGTTCTTTTGGTCAAGTGTCAATTTGATGTTCCAGATCTCTGTTGATTTTTTGCCTCAATGATCTATCTAGAGTTGTTAGTGGGGTGTTTAAGTTCCCAGGTATGATAGTGTTAGAGTCAATATCTTTATTTAATCTTTGTTTACTTAGTAGCTGCTTTATAAAAGCTGGTACTTCTGTGTTGGGTGCATATATTTAGGATGGATATTTCTTATTGATAAATCAAAACTTTTATCATTATGTAGTGTTCCTTTGTATCTTTTTAATTTTTGATAGCTTAAAAGTTGTTTTATCTGATATTAAGATTGTGACTTCAGCCTTCTTTTGTGATCCATTCACCTGAAAATTCATTTTCTATTCTCTAACTTTGAGTCTGTGGGCATCCTTTGTGGTAAGATGAGTTTCTTGGAGGCAGCAAATTACTGGGTCATGTATTTTTATCAAGTTTGTCATTTTATGTCTTTTCCTTGGAACATTTAATCCATTCATGTTCAGGCTGATTATTGAAATGTGATAGCTTGTCCCTGGCATAATGTTGTTTTGTTTTTGCTTAGCTTTTGTGTTCATATATGTGTGTGTTTCATTTTTGCAGGAATGCTGTATGTTCTGCTGCTTTTGTGTTTGCTTGTGAGCTTGTGAAGTTTATGGTCTTTATTTTGTTTCTTTTTTCTTCTGTGCACAACACCTTTTTAAGCATCTCCTGTAGAGCTGGTTTCGTAGCAGCATATTCTCCTAGGGACTGAATGTCTGGGAAGGATTTTAATTCTCCATCACTGATGAAGCTTAGCTTGACTGGGTAGGAAATTCTTGGATGAAATTATCTTTCAGAACATTAAAATTGGGGCACAATTCCTTTGGGCCTGTAGTATTTCTGCAGTAATTCTGATTGGTCTCCCGTGGTTGGTGGTTTGACCTTTTTACCTTGCTGCCTTTAGGATTTTTTTTCTCTTATATCCACTTTGTATAGGTGAATTACTATGTGTCAGGAATTATTCTTCTTATAAGATGTATTGCAGAGGTTTTCTGGATCTTTTGTGCTTGTATAGTCATCTCTCTGTCCAGATGAGGGAAGTTTTCCTGAATGACATCATGGAATGTTTGTTCCAAGGTGTTTTCTGTTTCTCTTTCTATTTCAGGTATTCCAATCAGACGTTGGTTTGGTTTCTTGATAAAACTGCATATCTCTTGGAAAGTTTCCTCTTTCTTTCTTTTTTTATTATAAAGATGTGGGGTACAATTCAGGGTTAGGTATACAAATATTGATTATGCAGGTACCCTTGTTGATGAGGTATGCCCCTCCCTCCCCTAGCAGTTTCCCTCAACTGCCAATCACACCCCTCCTCCCCTGAGAGTTTCCCATTACTGCCTCTTAATAGATTAGGTTAATTCCATATTTTGGTCTTCTAGCTCTGAGATTATGTCTTCTGCTTGGTCTATTCTGCTTCCCTGTTGGGAGCCGGTCACGGAGGCCCACTGAGTTGAGTATTAGGAATCAGGAAGGGCCGTTGACCCCGAGACCACTAGGATGCGTTTGGGAGCTATTGACCCCATTTCTTCCCCTTTTCTATTCAGCACTAACCAGATTAAGCTCCTGTGAGCTCAAAACATAAAAACTCTGAGGCTGGGATGAACACAAGCTAACTGTAGAAGCTCATTGCTCCCATTCTTCCTCAAACTGCAGTTTTGGCTTTCACACAACTTATAATTCAAACTCATGTCACATCTAAGAGCCTTAGTATTGGTCACAGGCTTCTGAGTCATTATCTTAGGATTTATTGAAGGTGTAAATTGTAGAATATAGTTTTAGAAGACAGCCATTTTGTTGAAAGAATGCGGCTGGGTTACTTGCAGGTAGCCCACTGTGAACTTTGGACTGGGCCACATTGCAAACATTCTGGAATGGGCCACTTTCCTTTGTAAAGTAAATACTTAAGCTTCTATAGAATTGTTTAACTTGGCATAAATCAATCAGCTTAGGATAAAAAAGGTTTATAGAATATGTCAGTTACGGATTAGGTTATCCTTTGTTATGGGATTTTAAGATTATCATATGAAAAGGGTTCAAAGGCAATCATTGATTAAGTTTTCATGGATTAAGGTTTCTGGTGGGTGGGGTATGCCCCTCTCACATCTGACTTTATGTATAAAAGACCTGTTGTAATTCCCAATAACACTCACATCGCTTCTGCACTAGACTGGTGTCCAGTCTCTCTCTCTCTCTCTCTCTCTCTCTCTCTCTCTCTCTCTCTCTTTCTTCTTCCCCCCAATTGCTGATGCCATCTCCACCTTTGGGGTACCCTGAACCCAGCTGGAGCTGGTCTCCGGCAAGTGGCACTTGAACGGGGGACCTCAAGGTAAGCTTTCTTTTTCTTTTTTGGGATAGATAGGACCTTACCCAGGGTACTGCAGACCCCTCTGTAGAGACAGGCAGAGCAAGGAAGGGTGAGCAGTTTAAGAGCTGTGATAGAATCATGGGCCAGAGTGAATCTAAAGAAAGGAACATGTCTACTAGTATTTTGAACATATTGTCCAATAGAGGAGCCAATTGGCTTGCCTTTTGCATTTTGTATGCCTTAGCTTTATGGAATATTATCTGAGATGCTTTAAATCCACAGCATGATTTCTCTAAAATTCTGGCCAAAAATAAAGACACTCCCCTGCTGGCCGTAGCCTCGGCACCTCCTTTAGATGATCAATTTTTCCCCGAGGAGGAAATGGAGTTGGAGGAGGAAGTCATTGGGTATCAAAAGCGAAAAAATCTTGCTAATGTTGCCAAGGTATCTCCTCCTATACCCTTTACTAGAAATAAGGTGAAAACACCAAAATTCACACCTGGGTATGTGTCTCCAGCTAATATAGGTATGCAGGGAGCCAGAAAAAAGGCTGAGAAAGAGGGAGATCTTTCCTTGTCTTCTTGTTTTCCAGTAATTTATATGGAAGAAGGCACAGTAAACGAGGCACCTCATTGGGAGCCACTACCATATAAATTGATTAAGGAACTTAAAGAGGCTTGTACTCGGTATGGTCCTACAGCTCCTTATACTATTACTATTATTGAACAATTTGCCACTCAGTGGATGACACCACAAGGTTGGCAACAACTTGCTAAAAGCTGTTTGTCAGGAGGAATCTATTTACTATGGAAAACTGAATTTGAAGATCAGGTAAGGATCCAGAGGGCTGTTAACCAGCAGAGGGATTCAAATCAGTTTCATATTTCTAGCAATATGTTGTTAGGAAAAGGAATATATGAGTCAGTTGACAGCCAACTAATCTTACCCAAGGAAATTACTAACTCCAGACCTCTAAAAGATTTATATATTCAGGGATTTAAAATTAAAGGTCTGCTAGATACAGGGGCTAATATTTCTTGTATTGCTGGGAAAGACTGGCCGTCTTCCTGGTCAACACAACTAGCCCCATCACGACTCATTGGTATTGGTCAAGCGCCCTCTGTAGCCAAAAGTTCTCAAATCTTAAATTGGACAGATAATGAAACTTCGGGAACCTTTTGCCCCTACATCATTCCTTCCATCCCCATTACACTTTGGGGATGCGATATGCTTGCTCAAATGGGCAGGCTTCTGTATAGTCCAGATGACAGGGTGTCAGCGCAAATGCTACAAATAGGATGTGATCCCTTAAAGGGACTTGGAAGGAACAGACAGGGCATAAAAGGACCTGTTCAGGTTGTAGATAGGAAAGGCCGGTCTGGTATTGGCTAGCCCAAAGACTGAGATGGGTGGCATGAATCCTGTTGAATCAAAGGAATAGACCAGAGAAAAATGTAAACAAAATAAGGGTTTTCACTTCCTTTGTCCTCTCCTATTCCTCCTACAACTCCAATTCCTGCCTTCCCTACTACTCTTGTTTCTTGTAATCTGTTAGTCCCTTTGCCTTTATCTGGGAAGGAAGGGCAGGTGTCTACAGCTGTGGCGCCTAGCTCTGACTTTCAGTCTTTCTCTTTTACCTTCGGAGAAGGGGCAGGTGCCAAAGACCATGGCACCTGACCCCAGCCTCCAGTCTTTCTCTTTTACCTTTGGATGTTAAAAATTCTTCTTTGTTGTCTTCTTATGATAAATTTCTCTCAAGTTCAACTTTCCCAGATGGAAGTAAAGGAATCATATAAGTGAATCTTGTTAGCTAACTACAAAATAGGTGTTAATAAGCAGACTAGACTGGAAGGACAAGTTCTTTTGGATGTATTTTATCTCTCAGTCAGCACTGGTGCAAACTCCAAAAATTAGAAAAGGGCCACAAACCCCTAAACTATAACTATTGGACACAGCCTTTAAAGTCTTTAACAACTGGGAGGAGAAAAGAATGCAGGACCAAAAACATAAGACAAACTTACTGCGTGCAGTCTGAGACATTGAGGTGGGAGAAGAGCTCACCATCTGCTACCTGGATATGCTGATAACCAGTGAGGAGCACCAGAAGCAGCTGAGGGACCAATACTGCTTTAAGTGTGACTGTATCTGATGCCAAACCCAAGACAAGGTGTTCTGCAACTCTTTCACCACCTGTACTGCAGAGATGCAGGAAGTGGGTGTTGGCCTGTATCCTAGTATGTCTTTGCTCAATCACAGCTGTGACCCTAACTGTTCAATTGTGTTTAATGGACACCACCTCTCAGTATACCTGCTTGCCCCTTCAATGATATGGAAAAGGACTGGTCACTCATCCAGCGAGATACTGGCTTCCTGAAATGGAGAGACTGTGCTTATAACTCTAAGGTGGACTATACTGTACCTGGTGAAAGACTATATATTAGTGACTGGGGTTTTAATGGCTCTATGCTTGCTGCAACTAGAAGCCACTCCAATGAATGGGTACCAGACAAACCATTCAACCTCATTTGTGGAGAGTCCTCGCAGCCCTTCAACTAGTCAGCCTGTCTAGGCCTGTTGGACAAACTCAGCAGTACCACATTAGGGATGCTTGCAGTTCTCTTATGTGTTTTTAGTATGAAATAAGTACTAAGTTGTTAAAATTGAGTATCATAGCAATGTTTATAAGGTGTCTTGTACTGGGTGTATTTTTAACTAATTGTTTCACTGATACCTTTTACGAAGGTTTTTTTATTCTTGAGCAGCCATCTTATTTGATGATTCTTGTATAATTGTCATCTCATTGGTATGGTGCATATGGTTTACAGATATTGTATGAGGCTAATTCTCTTTTAGAAAGACAGAAAAGATTTTTGGCTACTTTTAATTTTAGGAGTTACAGCTTTAATAGCTACTTTTGAGCTGTAGCATTATCTAGGGAAGTTCATACAACTACGTTTGCTGATCGACTGTATAAAAACGTTTCTATTTCCATAGCTATTCAGGAAATCATAGACCAGAAGTTGGAAAGTAAGGTTAGTGCTTTGGAGGAAGGAGTTTTAGCAGTAGGGCAAGAACTTGTGATCTTAAAAAAGAAATTGACTTTCCAATGTCACTCTCAGTTTAAGTCTGTCCATACTTGGGACAAAGTAACTTGGAATTTGGAACCATTCAGACCTGAGTATAGACCTTACTTAATTACATCAAGAAATTCAGGCATCATTTGCTAATCAAAAATCATTAACATCTATACTCATCAATGTGGGAATTTGCGGAGCAGTGATTCTTTTTTTGCTGTGTTTACTCCCAATCATCTTCAGAGTGCTAAAGAAAAGAAATATGGAGTTTCATGGTTTCATGCTAAAAAATAAAAAAGGGGGAGATGTTGGGAGCCGGCCACGCAGGCCCACTGAGCGTTGGGGATCAGGGAGGGCCATTGACCCCGAGACCACTAGGATGCGTTCGGGAGCTGTTGACCCTATTTCCTCCCCCTTTCTACTCAGCACTAACCAGATTAATCTCCTGTGAGCTCAAAACATAAAAACTCTGAGACCGGGACAAACACAAGCTAACTTTAGAAGCTCATTGCTCCCATTCTTCTGCAAACTGCAGTTTTGGCTTTCACACAACTTATAATTCAAACTCGTGTCACATCTAAGAGCCTTAGTATTGGTCATAGGCGTCTGGGTCATGATCTTAGGATTTATTGAAGGTGTAAATTGTAGAATATAGTTTTAGAAGACAGTCATTTTGTTGAAAGAATGCGGCTGGGTTACTTGCAGGTAGCCCACTGTGAACTTTGGACTGGGCCACATTGCAAACATTCTGGAATGGGCCACTTTCCTTTGTAAAGTAAATACTTAAGCTTCTATAGAATTGCTTAACTTGGCATAAATCAATCAGCTTAGGATGAAAAAGTTTATAGAATATGTCAGTCATGGATTAGGTTATGCTTTGTTATGGGATTTTAAGATTATCATATGAAAAGGGTTTAAAGGTAATCATTGATTAAGTTTTCATGGATTAAGGTTTCTGATGGGTGGGGTACACCCCTCCCACATCTGACTTTATGTATAAAAGACCTGTTGTAATTCCCAATAACACTCACATCACTTCTGCACTAGACTGGAGTCCAGTCTCTTTCTCTCTCTCTTTCTTTCTTCTTCCCCCCAATCGCCAACGCCGTCTCTACCTTTCGGGTACCCTGAACCCAGCTGGAGCTGGTCTCCGGCACTTCCCATGCTTGTCAGTTTTTTATTTATTTCTTGGATGAAGTTCTTTATTTCTGTTATTTCTAAGTATGTTTTCTTGAGCCTGTCTAGCTCCATTGCAATTTCATTTAGTTTTAGCCCTGGCATTTCTTGATTTTTATTCATTTTATCCAACAATTCTCTGATCTCTGTAAGTACCTTCTGGTTACTGTTGTTTTGGAAGATAGCCATAGTTTGTGCCCCAGTAACTGATATTTCTAGCACTGACTCTTTGCTAGGACTCTGAAGGTTGCTGGCAATTTTTTGTTGGTTTTCCTTCATTTGTAGCAGTTCTCTTTTCTTTCTCTTTAATTCTGTTTCTCAGTATAAAATGAAGAAGCAGTTACTTCTGACATTTGCTCTACCTTTTGACTTCCTTGAGCTGGGGTTCCAGGTTTATTTTGTCCAATTATGAAGTAGGACTGGGGGTAGGGCACTATGCTATCTCTTTACAATTTTGAGCACTAACTGGGGGGTGGGGAGGGTGCTCAAGGATTCTAAACCTATTGGCAGGTCATAATGTTTGCTATCTGGTGAGTGAGCCAGCTCTGAATCACTCTTCATCTCTGTACAATGTGACTTTACAGTAGGTATGCTTCCATAGCCACTGAGTCCAAGACAGGATATAAGAGGGAAAAGAGAGGAAAAAGAGAAAGGAGGAGAAAGAGAGAAAAAGAGGAAAGAAAAATAGAAAAAGAAATAAAAATAATTTTAAAAACAGAGAAAGAACAAAGAAAGAAATCAGAGAAGGAAAGAAAAGACAAAACCAGCCAACAAACAAAGCAACCAAATGATATAATCAAACAAACAAACCAATACCACCCCCTTCCAAAAAAAAAGTTGATAAAGAGTATTATGTCTCTTTGAGAAGGTGGGCTCCGTCTGATGGGTTCTGCTACTGCAGGGCTGTTACTGCAGATTTCCTATTCACTGTTGGAACTTAAGTTGTTAGACTCTTCACCCCCTGTTGCCTGCATTTGGTAACCATTGCACACCACCCATGTGAGGGAAAGGGGCTGAAATAATTTGACACAGCATTTCTCAGGATCTCCCCTCCTTCCATTCTCTCCCAACTTTGTCACAGCTACCAAGGCATCCACTTCAAAGCTGGGGAATGGAGCCTCCTGTCTCTGCTCTGCCCTCCTGATCGCTTTCACTTGTTGCTAAGGGTAGAGGAAGAAGTCAGGCACTCCCAGACTCCTTCTTGGCAAGTCCACTGTCTGCTTCTATTGCCCACCAACTGACTCAGGGTGGAAGGTGGATCATCCGGGGTTTCACATCTGCTTTTACCCACCAGGACTTGTGCTCCAGCAGCAATGTTATCCGAGGTCACAAAGAACAGTCCCAATACAACACAGAGATAGCACCTGGTCTCACGATGCTGTTCTGTTGTTCCACAGAGACAGCTCTGGAACACTTCTCTAACCAGGTGTTAGAGAGTCTGGTCAGTTTCTCTGCTGGCTGCTGTTCCTGTCACCAATGGAGTTAATAGCTCCCTCTCCAGCAATTACCAGTTTCTGGATCTTAGGGCCCAGTGGCAAGGTTCCTCACTGTTTCCTTGGGACTTCCCCTCCATAGCCCTTACTGCCAGCATTCAGCCCAGCACTGTGGTATTGGAGCCGGCAATCACTCCAGCCATTATTCCTGGGAAAAGCTCTGCTGATTTTAGAAAATGACACTCAGCTTCTGAGATCCAGGAAGCGTTAGAGTCCAAGCAGAAGAGGTTCACACCATCGGCTTCACCAGGAAGGCCCTGGCCACTTGCTTTCAAGTCCCAACTCAGTCAGCCTCTCAAACTCCCACTTACACACAGAAACACATGAAGAATTATCTATACAATCACTCACACATAGAGGGACTTGTACTGTCTGACTGGTTATGCTACCATCTTCCCAGAAATCCTACAAAACTTTCTTTGGGACACTTTCTTTTTAAAGCTGAGAGTATGTGTAATCTAACACAAATCTAAAATGAAATACAAATATGAAAAATTAACTATTACAGATGAAATATTTTGGCTCTACACAGTACTCTTGAAGGGTCTGAAAGCATATTGTCAATGTTAGTTGAATGTTATAACAGTCTCATTGAGGTATAATTCACGTACCACCCAATTTATTCATCTAAAGTGTATAAGTCAGTGGTTTTTAGTATATCATACAGATTACTACAATAAATTCTAGAACATTTTTGTCACCTCAGAGAGAAATCCCCAAAAAGAAACTTTTAGCATCACTTTCCAATTCTCCTATATACCTCCGAACCCACACCCTAGCTCTAAGCAACTATGAATCTAGTTTCTATATCTATATATTTAATGCAAATGGAATAATATGAGATATTTTGATCTGATTTCTTTCACTTAGCATAATGTTTTCAAGGATTATTTATATTGTAGCCTGTATTACTGTTTCATTCCTTCTTTATGGCATAATAATAGTCTATTATATTGATATAACAAATTTTGTTTTTCCATTTGTCAGTTAATAAACATTTGGGTTGTTTCCACATTTAGTCTATTTATGAGTAATGCTGTTATAAATATTCATGTACAAATTTTTTGTGGACATATATTTTCATTTCTCTTTGGCATGTATCTAGGAGTGAAATTGTTGATTCATATGGTGACTCTGTTTAAATTTTTGAAATACTGTCAGCCTATTTCTCAAAGAGACTATATCAATTTACATTCCCACCAAAGTGTATGAGGATTCTTATCATTAACATCCTTGCCAACACTTATTATTAGTTGACATTTTGATTATAGGTATCCTAGTGAGAATGAACTGCTATCTCACTGGGGTTTCAATATGCATCTATAATGTCTTAATTATTTAATGTAATTTAATCATGATTTTGATTGTTGTTTTAAGCAATAATTTAACTTTTTAGTTATTCCCTGATGGCTAATGATGTTACATGCATATTTCATATTGTGTGCATTAGTCATTTGCATATCTTCTTTGGTGACATACCTTTCCAAATCCTTTGCCTATTTTTAATTGAGTTATTTGTTTTTCATTAATGAGTTCCAAAATTTCTTAATATATTTTAGATTAAAGTCTTTTTATCAGATGTATGATTTACAAACATTTTTGTCTCACTATATCGGTGGTCTTTTTACTTTAATAATAATATCCTAGAACAGATATACAGACCAATGGAACAGAATAGAGATTCCAGAAGCAAAATCTCAATTTTTCAACCAACTCATCTTTGACAAGCCTCCAACAACAACCACTGGGGAGAGGAGAACCTATTCTGTAAATGGTACTGGGAAAACTGGCTGACCACATGCAGAAGATTGAAACAGGACCCCTATCTATCCCCATGCACATAGGTTAACTCTAACTAGATCAAAGATCTAAACATAAAACCTCAAACTATAAGAATCTTGGAAAATGCAGGAGACACCCTTATGGAAATAAAACTCCAAGTGCCCATACCATAAGATATAAGATACACAAGTGGGACCTCATCAAACTAACAAGTTTCTGCAAAGCAAAAGAAATCATCAAGAGAACAGGGAGACAGCCCACAGAATGAGAAAAATATTTGCCAACTGTGTATCTGACAAAGGCCTAACATTTAAGATCCACAAGGAACTCAAACATGCCAAAAGGAAAAAAACAAACAGCCCCGTTAAAAAGTGGGCAAAAGACATGAATAGATACTTCTCAAAAGGAGGTATGCAGGCGGCCAACAGTCACATGAAAAAGCCTCACTAATCATCAGGGAAATGTAAATCAAAACCACATTGAGATCCACCTAACCCCAGTAGGAATGGTCATCATTAATAAAACAAACAACAAAAGATGCTGGCAAGGACGCAGAGAAAAGGAAATGCTTCTACCCCGCTGGTGGGAATGCAAACTAGTGCAACGTCTTTGGAAAACAGTGTGGTGATTTCTGAAAGAACTAGAAATTGACCTTGCATATGACCCAGCAATCCCCCTCTTGGGAATATACCCAGAGGAATTCAAGTCATTCTACAAAAAAGATACCTGCACACGCATGTTTGTTGCAACTCTATTCACAATAGCAAAAACATGGAACCAACCATGTTGCCCATTGAAGCTGAACTAGATTTCTAAAATGTGATATATATACATAATAGAATGTTATGAAGCCATAAATAAGGACAAACATACGGACTTCGCAGCAACTTGGATGAATTTAGAGTCTCTTACACTCATCGATCTATACAGAAACAAAGAACAGAGTACCATATGTTCTCACTCATATGCAGACCTTGAAAAATTATCATAATACTATAAGAAAGGGATTGGCAGTAGTTGGAAACTACCAGGGGAGAGTGGGTGGGATTGGCTGTTGAGGGAGGGGCACACCGCATCAACAAGGGTACCTGCATAATGAACATTTGTATACCTAACCCTGAATTGTACCCCACATCTTTAAAATAAAGAAAATAATAATAATAGTGTCCTTTGCATAAACATTTTTAATTTTGAGTAAGTACAATTTATCTATTTTTATGTTTTTGCTTGATTTTAGTTTTCTGTTGTCATGTTTGTATGTTTATGGTTGGGTTTTTTCCTGATATATTGGCCATGTAATCATCATAAAATTTCCTTCTTCATCTCCAGTAACATTTTTCATTTTAAAGTGTATTTTGTCTGAGATTTGTGTAGCCACAACAACTTTCTTAGTTAGTTTTTGCTACTGAGAAACAGATTAATTCTGGATAGTGAATACATTGAATTTGATTTCCAAGCTTAATCATTATTTATTGCTCAACCTAAACAATAAAGGTCAGATTTTCCCCAAGTCTTTAATGTCCTATGGAACTTTGGGGGAAAAAAGCCAATTCTTTGGCCCTTGGATCAATGAACTCAGAATCTCAAGTAATAGGGTCTAGTCACCTGCATATTACCAAATTCTCTAATTTCTACTATTATTTGACAACAATTATGTTAAATTTTAGTAACATACATGTCCTTATTATGAAATTTTTTACTTGTGAGGGGTATACTTTTGTAATTTTTTGCTTGGAATCATTTAGTTAATCTCCCTCCCAGATTATAAATTCCCTTCAAGAACAGACCTATCTTCAGCAATTAGAGAGTATAAATGATTATCTGCCCATAGCAAGTACTCAAGAATAATGAACAAAAGCTAAACAGCATTCCAAGCAGAGGCCTATTAGAAATGTGAAACAGACTAGCTTGACTGGAGCACTGTAATCAGTTAGATCATAAGATGAGTGCAGCAGACACAAAATATGTTGTAGAGATATTCAGGGCCAGGTCATTGTATAACAAACAAGAGAGTTTAGATGATATCCTGTAAATAGTGCCTTTTAGAAAATTTATTTTACTGACAAATTTTTTGTCTGTCTGTCTATCTATCTATCTATCTATCTGTCTATCTATCTATCTAACTATCTGTATTTTAAAGATGTAGGGTACAATTCAGAATTAAACATACAAGTAGTCATCATACAGGTAAAGTTTGGGCCTCCCTTTGGTCCTCACTTTGCCTGGTTTGAGATCAGGTACCCTTATTGATATTATATGCCCCCACCCTTCTCTCCTGGCAGTGTCCCACTACTGCCAATCCCTTTCTTATAGTATTATGTGAAATGTTCAGGGTTCACTTTGAGTAAGAGCATGTGGTATTTTACTGACAAATTGAAAACTTAAGTGTCTAAATATTCCACAGAATATCAGATAAGGGCTTGAATACAGACAGACCTGAAATACAGAAAGAAGGATAATTAATAAAGATTTTAAGGAATAAAATCAACCCAAGTGGATTGATGATAAAATAAAAAAGAATTTACTACCATGATCCCATGGTTTCCTTAAATAATTTGTATAATGGTAGATTCATTACTAAAATTTAAAGAAAAAAGCAAAGGCTCCCAAAACTAAGCTTAAAAATGTGTGTGAATCCACATTTGGATTCGTAAGAAACTAGAACTAACTTCTTTGATCTAGCTGCTGAGCCAAAATTAGATAGATTAATTTATAATCTTTATTTTTAAAAGTACTATGCAAATTTTATCATCTTTTTATGTGTAATAGGTATCTGTTGCTGTGAAATTATCCTAAAATTTGTAACTTAATACAACAAGTATTTTGAATCCCACTGGGTTCCTCTGGGTTAGGAATTCTGGAGAAGCTTAAATGAGTGGCTCTATCTAGGGGGCCTTCATGATATTTCAGTCAAGATATTGGCTGGGGCTACAGTTTTGTACCTGAGTTGGAGAATCCTCTTTCAAGGTGACTCATTCACATGACCAACCAGTTTACAGTGAGAGAACATAGTTATTACTTGCCATGTGGACTCTCCATAGGACTGCTTGATCGTCCTCACAAGATAAGTGCTAGCCTCTTCCAGAGTGAATGATCTGTACGAGAAAACCAAGTAGGAGCCTAGACTTCTCAATGACCTACACTCGGTAGTTACATGACATCCATCTCATTGTAATCTGTTTATTAAAAACAAGTCACTAAAACAGACCTTTTTCAATTGAACAAGAGGAACATGGCATTTCATGCAAAAGTCTATTTGAGGTGTTAATTGGAATGGTTTGATTGAAAACTAGTTAGAACACAGCCTTCACTATTTGAAGGAAGAAAGGTCAAAGAATTTGTGGACATATTTTAAAACCACCATACTATATATTTAGATTCCAAGTTTTTGTTTTTTTGTTTTTTTGAGTTGGAGTATCACTCAGTCGCCCAGACTGGAGTGCAGTGGCCGCTCCCGGCCACCACAGCCTCGACCTGCTGGGCTCCGGTGATCCTTCTGTGTCAGCCTTCCAAGTAGCTGGAACTACAGGTGTGCACTACCACACCCGACTAATTTTTTTGATTTATTATAGAGATGAGGCCTCGCCAAGTTGCCCAGGCGGGTCTCGAACCCACGGGCTCAGGCAATTCACTCACCTCGGCCTCCCAAAGCACAGGATTACAGGCTGAGCCACCGAGCCCAGCTAGATTCCAAGTTTTAATACCTTACTTGAACAACCGAAAAATGTTGTACTGAGTGTAGTCCTTCCTCTCAAAGAACTTGCACCACATGAGAGATATAGTGTGTTTTATTCCAGACCATAACAATAAAGCTGCTATCACAATAAAGTGAGTCACACAATTTTTTTGGTTTTCAGTGCATACAAATTTTATATCATACTGCAGTCTATAAGCACACAATAGCATTATGTATAGGAAAATGCACATACCTTAGTTTAAAAATATTTACTACTAAAAAATATAAGCAAAGCAAGCACAAAATGGCACCAGTAGACTTGCTCCACACTGGGTTGCCACAAATCTTCAATTCATAAAAGCCACAGTATCTGTGGAGTGCAATAAAACAAGGTATGCCTGCATGTAATTCAAATGATTCTAAGCCTACTTACTTGAATTATGGACCAAAAAAAGTGGAAAATATACATGAAGGTGCTTACAGGAGTCTAAACATAGCATGACCAGGATTTGCTGATGGTTTGTTGATAGAAATGGAGCAAAAACACATTCCTACAAAATATTATGCACAGAATCATCAAAACTTCACTACTTTTGAAGCTTTTCTATACTGACCTCAACTGTATGATTTCTCCAATAATTCCATCACATATCATATTCTACAGTTGAACTTTAATTACATAAACATTTATTTCATTGTGTATCAATTAACCTTGGCTGCTGACTTAGTGATTTAAAACTAAAACAGTTTTTTAGTTCTCACATTTCTGTGGGTGACTTGGCAGTTATGGTCTGGGGTAGCTTTGTTGAGGACTCAACGATCTAGTTTGGCCTCACTCTGATGTCTGGGACTGTGGCCAAGATGGCTGAAATGTTTCAGCCTCTCTTTGCTTGCCATCTTTCATCTCCCTGAATGAAAGCTAGTTTTCAGCTTCCTGGAGGCTTTCATCACTTGAAGCACTCAGGATTCCCAGCTGTGAGAGAGGGTAAATCCCAATGTACAAGGGCTTTTCAAGCCTTTACTTGAGTTGTTTGTTAATGTCCCATTGACCAAAGTAAGTTTCATAGGCAAGCCCAGATTCAATGGGTGGAGAAAAAATGTCCAGCACATGAGAGAATGAGCAAAGTCACAATGCAAAGAGGTCTATACACAGGAATGGAAGGAGTTTTTCATGATCTATCACACCACAGTTTCTGGCTTAGTATTTTTTACTAGTGAACATTATCTTGACTTTTAGCACTCTAGAGTTTAGGAAATGCCTGCAGCAATCCATGATGCAACTGTAACACTACAATGAGTCGGAATTCAAGAAATGTTCCCTGACTTGGTAACTTCCACAATTTTGTCTAGAGCTTTCTATGGGGATACAAATTTATTATCTACTAGTAGCACCCCTTAATATATGTCTTTTCTCCATCACACACTAAGCAGGCAGGTGAACTAATAATGAGCTTACTTGGCTATTTTCCATCCGGTGATCCACACTTCTTAGATTTATTTTCCTACTCAGAATAATTAGTCCTCAAGTTTCCCACCTTATATGCACACATATATGCATGTCCCTTTTTTAAAACTGTTTTGACGATAGGGTAATGCTGGCAACTGTATGTGCACACCAGTCATTTAAGTGCTTTGAGCTTATTAATGAAATTGTATTTGATTTTTAATGGTAAGAATTTTAATTATATTATTTTCCCTTTTTGCTTCCAGCTTGTTTTGGCTAATAAAATTACCCACAGCTGCTTCCGATTGGTTCTTTCTTCTGGGAGGACAATCATATGGAATGTTTAGAACAGGTGCTTGGTACTTGACCAGCTTCATTAGGTTAAACAAATTTGACCTGTGGCACGTGATGTTGAGGTAGCAGCTTACAGATGTGTTTCCAAGAACTGGAAAATTGCCTCTCATATTATAAGGATAGTGCATGGTGTCAAAAACTTTTGCTACCATGGAAGAATTTTCTCAGTTGACCACAGTGTGGTCAACTTGGAAATGCAGCTAGTATTTAAACTCTTAATTGGATACAGAAGAAAACAGATCTAGGGTCCCTCTGCCTTCATATTACCATATGCTTTAGGCATGCTGGGCATGTTACTCTGTCAACCAAAGAGCAAGGAATGGAATGGTTATTGTCCAGGAAAGCCTTCAGTAATGAATTTTTACATCCTTAAAAGAGGCACTTGGAAGAATTGAAAAATATCCAGAGAAAAGCAATTAGGGAGAAAAAAAATTAATGCTGGAAGTTTTCAGAAGAATTAAGGCTACTTAGCCTAGAGGAGAAAATAAGTCTGAGAGGTTTCCACATTTATGAATTTAAATTATAAAGAAGGTGTTGAGAAATTTTTCTCCAACTCTGTAGAGTCCTGAACTAAATAAAAAATCATCTTGACAGGCAACAAGAGATGTATCAGTGAAACATAACCCCAAAATACTTGACTCTGAGTATTGTTATAGTAAATGATAGCAAATCCATTTAGTAAGCATCAAAGAGTAAAACAAAGAAATAAACTCTCTGGGTTTTATAGCATATAATTCAGTTCCAAGGATGGTAGCTGGACTCTATTTATTGACCAAAATTGTTGCACCTCTACTGTGTGTCAGACACTGTGTGTGTCAAAATGAAAAGAAGGCATGGTCCCCTACCTCAAGTTTCTCCTTAGAATGTCTTCTATACCCATGATGTAAAAAATCTCATCCCAGGTTAAACATTTATCTGACTTCTTGGATAGAATATAATTTCAGGAACATATGCCCATATAGTCAAATGAAAAGTATGTAGAGAATTATCTGCAAAGAGCTGGTCTGTAGGCATGGTACGGCTTATGTTGCCATCAAAGAAATGCAGGGAAAAATAGAAGTTTTTTGTTTTCTTCTTTCTGAAATATTGATAAATGAGAATTGGCTCCTTTGTATTTTTGACTGCTCATTTCAATTACATTAATTCTCCTGAGCCCTGGAGAACAAAACTGCTGATTTCTTTCTCGGGGAGATCATTTGGTTTATAAATCTGTCCAGCAGCCTTTAGGTAGTGCTGGTCACTCAGAATTTTTAGTAAGAGAGAATGAGTGAATTTCCATACCCACCACCTCTCACTTAGCCCAAAATTTCTAGCAGAAATATAAGACAAAATATGAGAACGTTGATCAAAAATCATTAGGATTACATGAATCCACAAATCTAAAAACGTATCATGCTTTCTGTTAAATGAGTGGAACTACCTTCTATTTTCTCATCAAGAGAGAATATCACCAAAGATAGTCTCAGATCAAGTTATAAACTCAAAAAATTTATGTTGTAATAACTTTTCCAAGACTTTTAATAAGGAGCCAATTTTTAATAATTCCTTTATAGACTTTTTTCAGAATTGTAATATAATTAATATATTATTTAGACTATAGAACAATCTATTAGTAAAAATATGTTTTTAATTGGTTGAGATTTATTCTTTCAATGACACTGAAAATAGACTATTGATACTGAAAACACTTTGTTCACAAATATCAATATCTTTCTTCAAAATAATTATGCAAAAAGTTCTATTGCTGATTTTCAAATAAAAACAAATTATTTTATTGTTATTTGACAGGTGTTTTTCAAATTCTACCAAGTGATTACAGAAAACCACTGAGTCAATACTCTGAAATGTAAGGATGAATAAAGCATTGTCCTTATTTTCAGGTAGCTTCCAGTCTAACAGAGGAGCTAAGGAAGTTTCAAATTTATTATCCACTGTACAGATAAGAGTATGATTTTAAAAAAATTCCTGTCTTAGGAGAGAACATTGCATATGGCTAAAACTGACTTAAGGGGGGAAAAGTGTTGGAAAAGGGGAAGAATAGCTACAAGTTCCAAAGACATTAGTAGTTCCACACCCAACTAGGTCCAGACATTCAAATCATGTTGTCAGAAATCTGTCCTAGGCTAACTCTTAGCTCCCTTTGATTAGTATTATCTTAATTCACAGATAGGGTTTACTACCTGGAGGCAAAATGACCACTGCTAGTTCTGCCCTTACGTGCTACCAGATTGTCAACCCCAGAGATAGCCAAGTCTTTTTCCTAATAGTCACTGCAATAAACCTGGGCTGGTCGCATTGATTTAGTCAGTCATTTAACAAATATTAAATACATGCTAACTATTAGATAGTGTTCCGGGAGTAAAGGATATTGTAGAGAACAAAACACCCCGTCTTGTAAAATTTGTATTTTAGTGAGGAAAACATACATTAAACAGAGAAATGCATATTTTAAATTATTTATAAGGCCTATAGATCAGACTAAAGCAGGGTAAGGTATAGAAAGTGGTTCACCTGCCCAGATTGGCTCACTCATCTGTCTCTGAAGCATTTAATAGTATTAGTCGGGTTGGGCTCCATGGCTCAGCCTGTAATCCCACGCCTTGGGAGGCTGAGGTGAGTGGACTGCATGAGCCCGCGGGTTCGAGACCTTCCCGGGCAACTTGGTGAGCCCTCATCTCTACAATAAAACAAAAAATTAGCTGGGTGTGGTAGCATGCGCCTATAGTTCCAGCTACTTGGAAGGCTGAGGCAGAAGGATCGCCGGAGCCCAGCAGGTCGAGGCTGCGGTGGCCGGGAGCAGCCACTGCACTCCAGTCTGGGTGACAGAGTGAGACTCCAACTCAAAAAAAAAAATAGTATTCGTTGGGCTGACCTAGAACACATGACCATCTCTGTACTCAAAGAAATGCCCTCAACACCACCCAGTCATCTTGGAGAAGAATATAGAATAAACAACTATTTATAGGCAAATTCACAATGTTACTACTAGAAGAAAGCGTAGCTTCTTGAATAACAAAGCTAACTGGGTGGTAGTTAGTTGAAGTCCACTGGGTTGTAAAATGTAAAGCCTTCTCAGAGGCGTGAGATAGTTCATGTGAACTGGAAATTGATAAAAATGATATGGCCTAGGTCTCAGTGTTACATGTGAAATGAGCCATGAAAAATGGCTAGGATTTAGACAAAAATTAGGGAGGATCAATAAGGAAACATTGAGCAAAAGAGTTTGTTGTTTGCATGAGTGTGCACAGTGATAGCATGCATACATTTATAAATAAAGATGTGAGCTGGGCTCGGTGGCTCAGCCTGTAATCCTGCGCCTTTGGGAGGCTGAGGTGAGTGGATTGCCTGAGCCCGCGGGTTCAAGACCCGCCTGGGCAAACTTGGCGAGACCTCATCTCTACAATAAATCCAAAAAAATGAGCTGGGCGTGGTAGCGCATGCCTGTAGCTCCAGCTACTTGGAAGGCTGAGGCGGAAGGATCGCCGGAGCCCAGCAGGACAAGGCTTTGGTGGCTGGAAGTGGCCACTGCACTCCAGTCTGGGTGACAGAGTGAGACTCCAACTCAAAAAAAAAAAAGAAAAAAAAAAAGAAAGATGTGGTTGCATTTGAAGAATCCTCAAAAAGTTTATTTGGTAGGCAGGAAGAGACATGGAAAAGTTTGAGAAGAGAACAGCATTATTGATATCTGCTTTATAAAGGTTAAACTTCTAACTGTGAACAATATTAGCTTGAAGGGAAAACCAGAGGAAGCAGAAAATGGTTTGGAAACCCATTGCAGTGATTGGAGTAAGGGTTATGAGAGTATGAATTATGATGTAGTCAGGGTCAAGGAGGTGCTACTGCCAGTATCAAAATACAGAAAGCAAAAGTGAGGACTGAACTAGACAAAGTGGTCAGCAGAGAATTAGCAACAGAGTATACTGAGTTGAAGGTTCTGCCAGAACCAGGGTATGATGTTAAAATGACAGTGAGAAATGCTTCAGTAATTACCTGAATAAAACTGATAATTACAGTCATCAGAATGCAATGAATCCATAATTGCTTCTCAAACTCTTTTGCAGTCTCTCACTTCTGAAGGTTGAAATGTTCCAGGGCTCAGTCTTTGTGACTCTATTTCTAACCACAGCCTGGCGATCTCATTCCAATTTCACAGTATTAAATAGTACTGCGTTTTAATTGATGAGTTCAGACCACTCCTCTGAATGCTAGACTAGTATATCCAGCTACCAACTCGAACCCTCCTTGACACTCAAGTAGGTTTCCTAAACTTAATAATTCCAAAACTGAGATCTTGATCTTCCCTAAAACCTCCTCCTCTTACGGTCCTCCTCATCTCAACTAATGACCACTCCATTTTTCCGGTTGTTCAGACCAAAAATTTGGAGTCCTCTCCACTCATCATTCTCTAACAGATCACATATAATCCACTATCAAATTCTATCACCTATTCTATAGCCTATTCTGGATATTTCCTTTAAATTGAACTATATATGAGGTCTTTTGTGTCTGGTTTCTTTCACTTAGCATAACGTTTTCAAGAATCATCCACATTGCACTTCATTGCTTTTTATATCTGAATAATAATATTCCATTATACAAACTTAATACATGTTATTTATTCATTCATTCATTGATGGACATCTTGCTTGTTTCTACCTTTTGTCTGCTATGAATCATGCTGCTATGAGCATTCACATACAAATTTTTGTTTGAACCTGTTTTCAATTATTTTGAGTACACATATCAGAATGGAATTTCTGGTTCGTATGGTAACTCCATATTTAACTTTTTGAGGAATTTCCAAGCTGCTTTCCACAGTGGCTGCACAATGTTACATCTCTACTGGTAATATACAAGAATATCAATTTCTCCACCTTTGCCCACACTTTTTTTCTAATTAAAAAAAAAAAAATTAGCCGGGCTTGGTGGCTCAGTCTGTAATCCCGCGCCTTTGGGAGGCTGAGGTAAGTGGATTGCCTCAGCCCGTGGGTTCGAGACCCGCCTGGACAACTTGGCGAGACCTCATCTCTACAATAAATCAAAAATTAGCCGGGCGTGGTAGCGCACGCCTGTAGTTCCAGCTACTTGGAAGACTGAGGCCGAAGGATCGCCAGAGTCCAGCAGGTTGAGGCTGCGGTGGCCGAGAGCGGCCACTGCGCTCCAGAGTGAGACTCGAACTCAAAAAAAAAAAAAAAATTATAGCTATCCTAGTGGTGTGAACTGATATCTTATTGTGATTTTTAATTTGCATTTTCCTAATGATGAATGATGTTGTTCATATTTTCATGTGATTTTCATGTGCTTGTTGGTTATTCGTATATCTTCTCTGGAAACATGTTTATTCAAGTCCTTTCCCCATTTTTTAACAGGGTTGTTTAACTTTGACATTATTGAGTTGTAACAATGTTTTATATATTCTGCATATTAGGGCCTTATCAGATATATAATTTGTAACCATTTTTTCCCATTTTTTTAGATTGTCTTTTCACTTTCTTGGTAATGTCCTTTGATGAATGAAATCTTTTAATACTTGTAAAATTCAATTTATCTATTTTTCTTTTGTTGCATGTACCCTTAGTGTCATATGTAAGAATGCACAACAAAATCCAAGGTTACGAAGATTTATTCCTGATTTTTCTCTAATAGTTTTATTGTTTTATTTCTTACATTTTAGTTCTCAGATCCATTCAGAGTTAAATTTTGTGTATAGTATAAGGTAAGAGTAACTCTAGTATATTTTGTAAATAAGCAGTTTGTGTCCCCACTAGAATGCAAACTCCATCAGAGCAAAAAAAGTATTGTGTATGCTACTATTTCAAACCTGACCAACCGTGACTTACACAAAGTTGGGGCACATTACTTTTAAAATAAATAAGTTATTGAACAAAGAATGTTCCAAAAGGCAGCTAAGAAGGTCTTACATTAATATATTACTATTTATATTATAATTCATCTGTAATGGAAAAAAGTCAAATAAATTTCATCACAGTTCTATAACAATATGCCATGAAAGAAATAGCTCATTTGATTTTTGTTTTATAAAGAGGTAAGACACTTGATTATTTTTTCAAGTTTTTTTTTATTAATCAATATTTTTTATTATGGTTTTGTGGGGTACAGTTAAGGGTTAGGTGTACAATTACGTTTCATTCAGGCACCCTGTTGATAAGAGGTGTTTTTCCATTCCCAGACAGATATTTGCTACTGTTAATCCCATCCCCCTCGCCCCCATAGTTTCCCAGTACCATCAGTCATTTTCTTATAGTATTACATTGGATGTTC
>NW_007246689.1:202653-260785 GCF_000164805.1 Carlito syrichta | reverse complement strand
CACATTTTTTTAATCCAGTCCTCTTTTGATGAGCAGCATGGTTGTTTCCAGGTTCTTGCTATTGTGAACAACGCTGCGATAAACATACGTGTGCAGGTATCTTTTTTATAGAGTGATTTGTGTTCTTCAGGGTATATTCCCAGTAGGGGGATTGTGGGGTCATATGGAAGGTCAATTTTTAGAGCTTTTAGGAATCGCCACACTGCTTTCCACAGAGGTTGCACTAGTTTACACTCCCACCAGCAGTGTAGAAGTGTTCCCTTTTCACCACACCCCCTCCAGCAGCTGTTATTTTTTGAGTTGTTGATAATTGCCATTCTGACTGGAGTTAGGTGGTATCTCAGTGTGGTTTTGATTCGCATCTCCCTGATGATTAGTGAGGTTGAGCATTTCTTCATATGTTTGTTGGCTGCTCGGATGTCTTCTTTTGTGAAGTGTCTGTTCATATCTTTTGCCCATTTTATAATGGGGTTGTTTATTTTCTTCTTTTCGGTACGTTTCAGTTCCTTGTAGATCCAGGATGTTAAGCTTTGTCAGACCTAGAGTTGGCAAATACTTTTTCCCAGTCTGTAGGCTGTCTCCCTGCTCTCTTGGTGGTTTCTTTGGCTTTGCAGAAGCTTGTCAGTTTAATAAGGTCCCACTTGTCTATCTTATCTCTTATGGCCTATGGGTTTTGGGTTTTGTACAGGAATTGGATGCCAGTTCCGATTTCCATGAGAGTATTTCCTTCCTTTTCTAAGGTTCTTATGGTTTGAGGTTTTACATTTAGGTCTCTGATCCATTTGGAGTTAACCTTTGTGCATGGGGTAGATAGGGGTCCTGTTTCAATCTTCCCCATGTGGTCAGCCAGTTTTCCCAGCACCATTTACTGAATAGGTTCTCCTCTCCCCAGTGGTAGGTGGTGGGGTTTTGTTGAAGATGAGTTGGTTGAGAAATTGAGGTTTTGCTTCTGGAATCTCAATTCTGTTCCATTGATCTATATGCCTGTTCCTGTACCAATACCATGCTGTTTTGATGATTGTAGCTTTATAGTAAAGTTTGAAGTCTGGTATTGTGATACCACCTGCTTTGTTTTTTTTTTTTTTGCTGAGGATTGTTCTGGCTATTCTTGGACGTTTGTGTTTCCATATGAATTCCTGTGTTGTTTTTTCTAGGTCTGAAAAGAATGTTGTTGGTAATTTAATGGGTATTGCATTGAATTTGTAGATTGCCTTAGGTAAGATGGACATCTTCACAATGTTGATTCTTCCGATCCATGAGCATGGGATATTTTTCCACTTGTTCTTGTCAGCTTTGATTTCTTTGAGCAGTGTTTTGTAATTTTCATTGTAAAGGTCTTTCACATCTCTGGTTAGGAAGATGCCAAGGTATTTCATTTTTTTTTTTTTTTTTTGTGGCTATTGTGAATGGAATTGTGCTTTTTATTTGGGTTTCTGTGTGTTTATTATTGGTGTAGAGAAATGTGATTGTCTTTTGTACATTTATTTTGTATCCTGAGACTTTGTCAAAGGCCTTTATCAATGTAAGGAGGCCTTTGACAGATTCTCTTGGGTTTTCAAGGTACACAATCATATCATCTGCAAAGAGAGATAACTTGACTTCATCTTTTCCTATTTGAATACCTCTGATTGCCTCCTCTTCTCTGATTGCTCTAGCCAGGACTTCCAATACTATGTTGAACAGGAGGGGTGAGAGTGGATATCTTTGTCTAGTTCCAGTTTTCAGGGGAAATGGTTCCAATTTTTGTCCATTTAGGAGTATGCTGGCTGTGGGTTTCTCATAGATGGCTTTTACTATTTTGAGGTATGTTCCCCGTATGCCTAGATGTTCAAGGGTTTTTATCAAGAAGGGGTGCTGAATTTTATCAAAAGCTTTTTCTTCATCTAATGATATGATCATGTGGTTTTTGTTTTGACATCTGTTGATGTATTTAATTACATTTATGGTTTTACGAATGTTGAACTAGCCTTGCATCCCAGGAATGAAGCCAACTTGGTCATGGTGGATGATTTTTGAGATGTATTGCTGAATCCGGTTTGCTAGGATCTTGTTGAGAATAGAATTTGAGCATCTATGTTCATCAAAGATATTGACCTGCAGTTCTCTTTCTTTGTTGGATCTTTACCTGGCTTGGGTATCAATGTGATGTTGGTGTCGTAAAGTGGGAGAGTTCCATCTTTTTCAATCACCTGGAATACCTTTAGTAGGATTGGTATCAGCTCCTCCTTGAACGTCTTGTAGACTTCTGCTGGAAAGTCATCTGGACCAGGGCTTTTTTTTGTAGGAAGTTTTCTTATTACATAGTCAATTTCCTTAATTGTTATTGGTCTATTTAGGGTCTCAATTTCTTCTTGTTCCAACCTAGGCAGGTTGTGTGATGTCAGAAAGTCCTCCATTTCCTTAAGGTTTTCAAGTTTGTTTCTATACAAGTGTATGTAGTAGTCTCTAATGATCTTTTGTAATTCTTCATGTGATGTGACTTCATCTTTTGTGTTTCTGATTGTGCTTATTTGGTTTTTTTCTCGTTTTTTCTTGGTCAGTCTAGCTAGGGGACCATCAATCTTGTTTATTCTTTCAAAGAACCAGCTTATTGTGTCATTGATTTTTTGTATTATCTTTTTGTTTTCTATGTCCTGGATTTGGGTTTTTATTTTGGTGATCTGGATTCTTCTACTGAAATTAGGGTTTTTGTGGTCTTGCTTTTCCAGCTTCTTTAGGTGGCTTGTTAGGTTGTGAATTTCTGTTCCTTCCATTTTCTTCATGTTTGTTTGTAGGGATATAAATTCCCCTCTTACTACAGCTTTCAGGGCATCCCAGAGATTTTGGTAAGATGTTTCTTCATTTTCATTTGTTTCCAGGTATCTTTTGATCCCTGTTTTGATTTCGTCATTGACCCAGGAGTTGTTTAGCATCATGCTGTTTAGGGCCCATGTCTTTGTGGGTTTTGGGGAGACTTTGTTGGTGTCAATGTTTATTTTTATTCCACTGTGGTCCGAGAAGGTGTTTGGTAGAATTTCAGTCCTTTTAAATTTGCTTGTGCTTGATTTATGGCCGAATATGTGGTCGATCTTAGAATATGTTCCATGTGGCGATGAGTAGAATGTGTATTCTGTGGTCTTTGGATGGAGTGTTCTGTAGGTATCAATTAAGTCCATTTGGTCCAAAGTCACATTGAGGTTCCGGATCTCCTTGCTGATTTTTTGTCCTGATGATCTGTCTAGGGTTGTGAGTGGGGTATTAAAGTCCCCAGTTATGATAGTGTTAGAGTCAATATCTTTCTTTAGTTTTCCAAGAAGTTGCTTTATGAAAGTTGGCGCACCTATGTTGGGTGCATATATGTTTAGGATAGATATTTCTTGTTGATGGATTGAGCCTTTTATCATTATGTAGTGGCCTTCTGTATCTTTTTTGATTTTAATAGCTTGAAGGGAATTTTGTCTGAAATTAAGATCGCTGCTCCTCCTTTCCTTTGTATTCTGTTTGCCTGAAAGTTTGTTTCCCATCCTCTTACTCTGAGTCTGTGGGTGTCCTTTCTAGTGAGGTGAGTCTCTTGAAAGCAATAGATTGTTGCCTGGTGATATTTTATCCATTTTGCCATTCTATGTCTTTTCAGTGGTGCATTTAGTCCGTTCACTTTTAGGCTAATAATTGAAATGCAAGAGCTGATCCCTGTCATAAGGTTCTTACAGAGTTGTTCCTGTTTGTTGTCTTTCTTTGGGTTTTGGAGTTGGTTCATGTGTGTTTTTAATCTTTTGCCTGTACTCTTGTGAAGAATGCTGTTGTTCTTTTTTCTTTTTCTTCTGTGTTCAGTGCTTTCTTAAGTGTTTCTTGTAGAGGTGGTCTGGTGGCAGCATAGGTTCTTAGGGATTGGATGTCTGGAAAAGATTTCAATTCTCCCTCACTAATGAAGCTTAGTTTGACTGCATAGGTTATTCTTGGTTGAAATTGTTTCTCTTTTAGAACTTTGAAGATAGGGCTCCAGGCTCTCCTGGCCTGAAGGGTTTCTGTGGATAAATCTGCTGCTATTCTAATTGGTTTTCCCTGGTAGGGAGTCTGGCCTTTTTCTCTTCCTGCCTTTAGAATTTTTCCTTTCATAGCTACTTTGTTTAGGCGAATTATTATGTGTCTGGGAGTTGGTCTTCTCATTTGTTGTCTTGCAGGGGTTCTCTGAATCTCTTGTTTTTGAATTTTTTCATCCTTAATGAGATGAGGGAAGTTTTCTTGAATGATTTCATGAAATGTTTGTTCCAGTGTGGCTTCTGTTTCTCTCTCTGCCTCAGGTAGCCCAATTACTCTTAGGTTTGGTCTCTTGAAGTGATCATTCATCTCTTGCAGGTTTTGTTCTGTCTTTTTGAGCTTCTTTTCTATGCTTTTGACAGTTTGGGTTTTGGTCTTCAAGTTCTGAGATTCTTTCTTCTGCTTGGCTGATTCTGCTTTTATGCTTATTAGTCTGTTGTTCATTTCCATCACAGTATTCTTTACTGCTATTATTTCTGTCATCAGCTCCTTCCTATTTTCCTCTTGTCTCACCTCAATTTTTTTAATTCTCTCCATTAATGTCTTGATGTCTGGGTTTGTTGCATGTAACCAGTCATTCTGGGGACTCTTCATTGTTTGTGTTCCAGAATCTGTTTTCTCAGTGTCTGATTTCCCAGGGGTCTGTGTAAGACCTATATTCTTCTTTTGGTTTTTCTTCATTTGTGCAGTTTTTCCCCCTCCCTACTTTTTCCTTCCCTCCACATCACCGTCTTCTTTAATTCTGTTATTCAGGGGTAAAGGGATTGGTTTTACTTCTGTTTGTTCAATCTCCTATCCTTTATGTATGTCCTCTTACTTTGTTTAAATTCTGAAGTTGCACTGTAGGTTGGAGGTGGTCCTTTTTGCAGTTTTGAGATTTACTTAAGGGGAGAGCTGTGATTCAAAACCTGTCTGCAGGTCCTGGTATTCGCTGACAGGTGTGTGGATAATGTGGAACCCACTTACCACTGCCCTGGAATCTGTCCGTGCAGTGGGGCTGTAGGTTTACTCCCTGAAATAAAATGTGGTTATCAAAGGGGAGAGAATGGAGCAAATAGTGGGTTGAAGAGAGGAGTGGAGAGATAGAGGAGTAAGGGGAGAAACAAGCGAGTGTGCCAACAAATAGAGAGAGAGGCCTATACTGAAACATATAAAAACAATAGACCTCAGCTTCAGATGAACCAACTCTCATACAAAAAAATAAAAAATAAAAATAAAACATATAGTGATGCTAACATACAAGCTAACCAACCACCTTGTTAGTGTGCTGTTCCTCTAAACAAAGATATGGTTTACAGAGAGAAGAAAAGAGAAGAAAAGGAAAAGGAAAAAAGAAAAAAGGGAACAATACAGTAGGAATAGAATTAAGTCATTAAACTAATAGAATCAATGAAGCACACTCTGAGACATTTCGTTTAAGTCCAATGTCCTTTCAGGTCTGATTTCTAGTTTTCTTTTCAAGCTGGTAAATTAGTTTGCAGTTAGGGTCAGTTGCCCCTGGTCTGCTGTGAAGGACAGTTCAGATTATCCTCGTTCAGCACTCTGGTCTGTGTCTTTATCAAGCTTGTTTCTCCTGTTTCGGTGTTGTTACCTTGAATCCTCAGCAGGTGGTGCTATCTCAGCTGCTCGCCCCAGAGGGGGTGGGGCCGGACAGGAACAAGATGGCTGCCTGCCTCTGAGCAGGCAGCAGGAGTCTTACGCCGGGCGGGCAGGACAGTCTCGGACTCAGGAGAGGTGGTAGCGATCCCAGCAAATCTTCCCTGAAGGGGTTTGATGTGGATCACCTCGTGCCTGGGTAGTGTGATATGCTACCCATCACAGAGGCCATGGCAGCGGCGGCAACGGCAGCGGCGGCGGGGGAAGGGGCTGCGGCGGCGGCACCGTTTGCACCACAGTGACTGTCCAGTCCATTGCGATGCCTCAGCGAAGGCAACGGCTGAGCTCCGTATGAAGAGCAGGCTGTGATGTTAGGGTCCGCAGCCCCCCAGGGCGAGAGTCAGAGATCCACTGCAGATCTCCTTTGCAGAGGGCTTCAGAGACCGGGTTGCCCCGTCACCATCTTGCCGCTTCTCTTTTTTCAAGTTTTTTTCCTTTATCATTATAAGAAAAACTCACATAACATGTAGAGTTTACTTTTACAGAGTCTTACATCAAATTATATCTTGATCATCTTGGACCTTAAATTCCTCAAGAGGATCAACTGCCCAATAATGAAATCAGAATAGAACGTTCGGAGTCATAAAGCACAAATATGTAATTCTGGAATTTTACCCACTGCAATTTGGCCATTTACCAAAAATGTGTCAGATACTGTACTAGGTGCTGATGGGGGGAAAAATATGTGTCATAATTATCAAACTAATTGTTTAGAGAAGGGAAGAGAGACACACACAATATTAAGCTATGCCATTAGTATTAGAAAAAATAAAAATGCACAGTCCATTGTACAAAAGTACTACTGTTGGACAATTAAGAACACAGAGTGTCCAACAGATGGTGCAATATAGTTATTCCTGCCAAGAGATGCCCATCAGTCACACTGAGTCTGTTTCCTGTGGACATTAAGGAGCTCTTCCATCTCTTATGTCTCCCCTCCTTGTCACCCTAAATCTTTCCATATTTTATTCCCTGTGTTCCACCAGGGTTCTGAGTCTTCCTCCACAATGCTTTGGCTCAAATAATTCACCATCTAGTAAGATAAGAAATGTGGAGAAATTTTCAGATTCTGGTGAAAAAGATGAAGAAAAAGTGCTCTTCCCAGTCCCTACTCCATGAGAATTTATAACACAAACCAAGTCCTTTATTGCTGAGATTTATTATCTTACTCACATAATTTCTCTGTCATTATGCTACCAAAATATCCTTCTCTTTTCTCTGTCCTCCCAAACAAAATAAAGAACAAATAAACCAAGTAACTCTACTATCATCCTAGTTGTGTATGGCTCAGGACCACAGAAAAGAGGTGAATATGTTCTCTTTCACAGAAAAGTGAGTTGGGGTGCCAGAAAAATTCCATTTTTCATAATAATATTAACTTTAATATTACTAGTGTCAACTCCAATAAATGACAAATCAAGCTAAAACTAAACCAGGGTTGACAGTCTGCTGGCATAGGTCAGCAGAGCCATATTGGTTGGTTACAGTCCATAGTGGCCCTGATTTATTGGTGATGAGACACAGAAATTGATAAACATTTTAAATGTCCCATGTAGCTAACCCCAGGAACAATTGTTAGAAGAGATTTTTCTAGAGCAAATAAGAAACAAAAAGTGAAGCCAAAGAGAAGAATTACAGCAAGGCTTTGAGCAAACTGAGTAATGTTTACCTTCTTCCCAGTTCTTTAATGTTTCTGCTTTATACCTCCAGAACAAAAAGGGTTTTTTCCCTCTATTATTTGAGTAAGAATTTATCCTGCATCATGATGTATAATCTCCATATATTATAGTTTATAATAAGACACTAAGACATTCAAGTTTTGCTCTTGCTATATAAAGGCCGACTTTTGGAACTTAGAATGCCATTTTCTTTCTCAACAAAGCTTGGTTTTGAATACTTTTATCTTCTTAGCGTAACAAAATCACTTTTGCAACTTAACTCTGAATAATGACATATTTGTTTTCTCTGAGTGGCCCATGTTCTCCAGGGATAGTGGAATTATAAGGCAAAAAGATTGATGGGATATAAAAATATGATAAAATGTTTAAGTAATATGCATGCATTTTTAAAATATTTATTATATAGGACCTTATACGTCTTAATAATAATGGCCTAGAGTATAACGCAGTTGTAAAGAAAGACAAAATTATAGACTTTACAGCAGTTTGAATGGATTTTGGGTCAATCATACTCATTGTTTTATCACAGAAGCAGAGAACTGAATACCACATGTTCTCACTCACAAGTGAGTCCTGAACATTCATTACAATACTACAAGAGAGGGATGCAGTATCAGGAAACTGCCAGGAAGGTGGGGAGGGCACATAATATCACTAAATATACCTGATCCTAAACCAGGAGAAGTGAAGACCAGTTGGAGGCTCAAACTTCACCAGCATGCAGACTACCTATGTACCTAATCCTGACTTGTACCCCACGTTTTTACACTAAAATAAAGAAATAAAAAAGAATAGTGTCCTTGACAAATTTATTTTTATATTACCCAAGATACACTAGTGAAACCTGAATGAGTACTTGAGAAAGCCTGTCAACTAAAGAAGCATGTTTTTTCTTAACTAAATTCAGACTCCAACATCAATAAAGACTGAGTAAAGAAAGAAGTTACTTCTAATTTAAATGCTGTGGCACTGTAATGTGTATATCAATAAGAAAACTATGTGGATGAAAAAGGTTAAAAAGGTAAACTCCACGTGAAACCGAAATGAAGAGAACACACTCTGTGACGGTTAGTTTTGTGTGTCAAATTGATTGGGTTAAGAGATGCCAGATAGCTGGAATCACATGATTTCAGAGTATGTCTGTGATAGTGTTTCCACAGAGATTGGCATTTGAATTCATAGACTGAGTAAAGAAGATTTGTCCTTGCCAATATGAGTGGGCATCATCCAATCCATTGAGGACTTGAAAAGAACAAAAAGGACTATCTCTTTTGCTCTCTTCTGCTGGAACATCCATCTTCTCTTGCCTGTAATCATCAGAGTTCCTGTTTCCTGAACCTTCAGACTCTAGGACCTATAGTAGCAGTCCCGTAATTCTCAGATCTTTGACCTTTGACGAAGAGTTACACTCTTAGCTCCCCTGGTTCTCAGGCCTTTGAACTCAGACTGAATTATGCCAGCAGGTTTCCTGGTCCTCCAGCTTGCAGATGGCAGATTATGGGACCTCTCACCTCCATAATCACATGAGTCAATCCCATAACAAATCCTGTTGTATATCCCAGAGAAGAAGCAAAACTGAAAAATTGGACAAAACTCAAATATACAACTACTTGTTCTTCCTCTGATTTTGATAAATCTCCAAGTGGACCAGGCTTTTGCAGGAGAAGGGATAAACTCACAATGTGGCTAGCAGGAGTTCCCTTTTCTTTTCATCAAGCACACCAAATTTCTATTTTAGGAAATTTTCACTTGTAAGTTTTTGCAAAGTTTATTGCTATTTATCCTGTAAGTCTTCGCTTAGTTGGTGACTTCTCCAAAATCCTTCCCTGACCATCTGATGCATTATAATCCTGTATTTCTCTATCCCGACCCCATCACTCTGTTGCATCAACATTTTGATTTTTTTTTTTTTTGCACAATCATTAATTTTTCATGTACTGGTTACTTGTTTACTATGCTTCAATCCTCCCCCAACCCCTATAAATATCAGTACCTAGCCAGGTGACCTTGGCAATGCAATATATCTGTGCCTAATCACTTCATTCTGTAAAATACAATGACAATAGTAACTATCTCAGAGGATGTTTTGAAAGCTTAAATGAGATAATACATGCAATACAATTAGGACAACATCTGGCAAATAGTAAACTTGAAAAACATTGGTAAATGAAAGAATGAACAGATAAAAAACCATTAGGCTATCTTCCAAAACTGTATGCAGTAACAATTGTAAAAAATCTTTGTATCACAAGCCGGTTTCAAGCTTAAGTCTAGTCTACACGAAATGATATTTAAAAAGGCAAAATTGCAGTTTTTCTCTGTAATTAAACAGAATTTTCTTCTGCAAAGAACAGGGCTTGAGATCCAATTCTTCACCCATCCCCTGTCTAGCCCCCATACCTTTACTGGCTTCAAATGTTAATGGCTCTATTAACAACCATATATGTTATCCTCTTCGCAAGACTTTCTAGGAATTATGAGTTAATGGCTAGGTGGTTTCCTTGATGGAATTACAGTGCTTGTTTCAGGAGACTGTGATTGAAGAAAGTTTTAGTAGGACCAGAGGGCCTTTTGGCTACCCCTCAACTATAATCCTAGATGCCTGCTCATAAGGTTGCTCCAGACTGAACTGCTTGGAAAATAATGAAAATAATTCATGATAAACTGAAATATAACACCTTATCTAAAGCTCAACACAAGCCCTGTGGTATTGTCTTAATTCAATATATAAAAATCCAAAAACATGTCGATTTTGGCCTGAGGTTATTTAAAAAATAATTTAAATTTTCAATAGGTTACTTGGTTTGGCACAATTTAGTACATCTTGATGACTTGCTGAAGAGAAATATTGTATACGTGTAATGGTAGAAAAAAATTATAAAGACTTATTTGCAAAACAGATTTATACTTCTGAATCTGTTTGATCAAACCAAGAATACAGAGACTTCAATATAGTTCCAAAGTCTAAGGGACTGGGCACAGTGGCTCGCTCTTGTAATTCATCACTTTCAGAAACCTAGGTAGAGAGACTGCTTGAGGTCAGGAATTCAAGACCAGCCTGGGCAATACAATGAGACCCTGTTTCTACAAAAAACATTAGACAGGCATGGTAGTGCAGACCTGTAGTCTCAGTCACTTGGGAAGCTGAGGCAGGAGGATCACTTAAGCTAAGGCATTCAAAGTTGCAGTGAGCCATAATGAGCCATAACTGTGTCATTTTACTCCAGTCTGGATAACAAACTGAGATCTTGTCTGTAAAAATAAAATATAGTCTAAATATAGAAATTCTGGAACTTAAACTGAAAAATAAATAGTACTTAAATTTGTGATGTAAAAACATATTTTGCTAGAAAAAATACAAATATAAAGAATAATTTATTCTTTCAACCATAGCTTCCAAAGGATAGAATAAAGTTCAATGAGATAAAGGTTCTGAACTGAAATATAAAGTATAAAAGAAAGGATTTTAGTCACAAATTATATTACATTTAATTTATTCTAGACTCCAAAGTCATCATATGCTGCTTTTTACTTAACCTGTTAAGTCATTTTAAGACTCTAGAATAAAATGTGACTTAATATTGTTGATGAGATCTTATATCTGAATGTGATTTAGCTCATCTACTGAAATTCATCAAGGTGATCACTTTTCTCCTTTGCTATCGTCATTCAATAATGCATTTTTATTATTGACATTAAAAATAGGGACAGTGGAATTAAAGATAGTGTTAGCAACCAGTATATACCCCTAACTGAAGAGGATCCTATATGGAGAAAATAAACTTCTTCGGCTCTTCAGCTCTTCCCCAGCTTGTACTACTCTCAGTTGCCTTCAAACCTAGTCAGATTGAATTAAAACCAGGAAGTCCCATGAAAAACAAAATTATAGTCTTGTTCCCCTTCTAGCCTGATCAATACCAAAAATACCTGTATTGACCATATTTCTCAATTATAACACTGACTATTCCAAAATATCTTGAAAGACTTTGGTATTTAGTAATCCTCTACAGTTCTGGGCATGGTAGTTAGATAAAGCTTATTTTTTAGAAGATATCAGTTGTTTAGTAGATATAATTCCGGAGCTTTTATAGGTTTTTATTCTTTGTAATCCTTCTTCTGATATTTTTATTAATTCATCAATACTTCTCGCAAAGCACATATATTGTTCCTTTCTCTCCAAGATCCATTCTTTTTCTTGTAGCAATGTATCTTGGCGTTTCCTAGAGAGGCAACTTCCTTCATTTACAGTTTTTGTGATTCAGTTCATATGACCTTACTCCTGAATTCAAGCATAGACACAGCACTCATGATAGGGAACCACATCCCACAGGCAGCACAAACTGATTTGGAAAAATGCCTGTGATTAAGACATCTACAAATAGCATATTCCATATGTCTGGACAGAGTGTTTGAGTCAAGGATGGGCAGAGGACCCAAGCAAGGCAATGAGGCTTAAATCCAAAACTTTTGGTGGGTGTACTGGAACAGAAAGTCTCTTGCCATTGGACTGAGGCATTTTTGTTGTTGTTGTTGTTGTTGTTTATTTACTTTTTATAGAGTTGTGGGTTATAAGCGAGAGTGAATTACATAAGTAGGCTGCATGCAGGTGAAGTTTGGGCTTCTAACTGGCCCTCCCTCACTCCCCTTGGTATTGAACCAGGTACCTTTTGTGTGCTCCCCACCCTCATCCCTCTCTACCTTCCTTAGCGGTGCCCAGCGACTGCCAATCCCACCTGTGTGCTAATATGCCTAGTGTCCAGCACCCAGTTATGAATGAGAACATAAAGTATTCAGTTCTCGTTTCTATGATAGTTCGCTTAGTATGATGGTCTCCAACTCCATCTAAGTTGCTGTGAAGTCCATGATTCTGTTCTTCTTCATGATTATGTCATACTCCACTGTATATATGTACCATATTTTCTTTATTCAGTCCTCTTTTGATAGGCAGCATGGTTGGTACAATCCAGCAATTCCTCTCCTGGGAATATAACTGGAGGAACATGAATCACTCTACCAAAAAGACACCTGCATTCACATGTTTATCACCACACTATTCAAAATAGTGAAAACATGGAACCAACTCTGCTGCCCTTTGAAAGTGGACTGGATAAAGAAAATGTCATACATACACGTGTTATTGCTGTTGCTTTAAATGCAACCTCTCTTTGCTAAGAGACAGTTTAACTTCTTTGGGAAGAGCTATATGAGTAAGAAGCCAACACAGAAGAAGTTATAGCCAAGAGATAAAGAAAGTCTGAATTCTGATGACATTATTTGAGTGCCTGTATCTAGCTTTGCCTCAAGACATTCTGCCAAATTTTCAGATACAGATATAAGCTAATATTTCTTTTTCTGTAGCATGTTGCAATTTGGGTTTATAGCACCTGAAGCTTAAAGATTTCTCTCAATATATAGCTCCAATGCTTCGCCAGAATGTCAGAGTCTATGCCATAATATTCAAGCAGATAAAAATAGAGATCACCGAATTATTTCAACAGAAAGTAGACTGGAAATTTGGCTTGTTAATCTAGAGATTACTCAGAAAAGAAGTACAGTAATCTAGTATGCTATGGCTCAGAAGAAAGTCTATTACAATCTTCCTGGATAACGTGACATATTTTAGTGACATTAATATAATTTTTTAAATGGTTATATATGATTAAGTCATGCACTTGTTCATCAAAGACAGACTCCCCATAAACTGAACCTGAATAATTCAGCAAGTTTCAATTAAGCACTGCAAGTATTTCCAGGTTTTAAAAATTCACAATTCAGTCAACTCATAATTCAGTTACCTTTTCAAACCTCTGTTTATTCATTCATTTATTTAGAAAGTATCTATTGGGTACAAACTTTGGACCAGTCATTTTGCTACTTGCTGAGGGCACAATATCTACATAGACTAATAAGGACTTATTTTGTATCTCGACCCCAATGGGTTATTTTAGTATTCATTGGTACTTACTTTACAAGATGGATAAGAGGGGGGGAAAGAGATGAAAATCTTTTCAGTTAAATGTCATCACTTGTAAATGATTTTACTGGTGGCTGAGTGGAAAAGTACTTTTAAATGAATGAACAATGTGAAATTTGGAGATTATTTGTCATTTCCATTTCCCTCTAATTTCCTTCTCATCCATTCTAATAAATCATTGATAATTGGCCATATTCCAAGTAAATGGATTGTCAGAAAGTCCAGGTTATGATATTCATTATAAGTGTTTCAAAAATTGTCACCTTTCAAATATTTTTGTCTACACAGGAATTGGAAGGTGGACTTACAAAATTATCTGCATAATTCAAGTCAAGTATCCTAATTATTGATGCAGAGTGAAGTTTTTGATGATAATAACATAATACCAAGTCTTACTTTGAAAAATTCAGAAAAATCAAGCCAATTCTCAAGATTATATTATAAGTCATGGTTCTAAGAATCCAAAATTTGAATCTTCATAACTCACCTCCAATCATTTGAAGGAGGGAGTTATTTAGTGCTAATAGTTGCAATCATTATGTTCTAAAGGCAAAGAAAAATACTGTAAACAAAGCAGGAAAATATTTTTGGTGTGTAGCATAAATACGCAAATAATTATCTTAAAATGTAATCTTCATGTGACTTATTAAAGTAGATTACATTTTAATGTGCATTGCAATTTGCACATTATAGAGAGCACTCTATATGCAGCGTTAACTGTGTGACCAGCCTGACAACCTGCACAACTGAAGATATAAAAAAAGAAAAAACCCTCTGCTATCTTTCTCTAAATGGATGTATTTGGTGTTGATAGTCAGATACAGTTTTCACCTTTATCCCAGCTTGTTTCTGACCCAGTGGGTTAGTGTTAATCACCACTGTAGGCACCAATAATTTCCCCATATGTGGAATTTGATAAGTTAGAGCACCCACTTCAATTCAAGAAGATTCCAGCTGACTATCCAGTTATCGCAATGGACAGCTTCAAGCACATCCATGGCTGGCCTTGTATTCTTAGCTTTATCAAGCGCTTTGCACTTTTTGTCTTTTATCTCTTAATTGAGACCTGACTGCAAAAAATGCCTATCTCTTCAACTGGGTTGCATTAAGTATTAACTTTAACTGCTTTGGGTACTTGAGGTACAGAAGAAAAAAAAAAGCCTTAAGAAGCTGTGTAGAGTGGAAAATCTTCCCAAATCTCTATTTATAAATTGTGTAAATGCTACAGCGTTTTTAAAAAAGTAAATAAATCTTTATCTCTTTTCCAGATTAAAAAAGTGTTTATATTACCAGCTGAAGGAAGGTTTATGAACCCTCCATCATATTTGGCAGTAATAATAATTTCACAATTCTGGCCAAAAGAGACAATATTTAGGAAGAATAAACAGTTCAGTGTAAGAATAGATGAGAAAGAACTTTGTATTTTATATGTCTGGAAAGTCTATGAACTGGCTCTTTTCTAATGAATATGAAAATATGCTTTTATTTGAGCAAAGAATACACAAATTCAAGGATTTAGGATAGCCTATATAGGTTCTAAGTCCTACAATTTCCTTTTCTAGACATTTCCCATTCCTAAATGTCACTGAATTTATATTTGTGAACTCATCGAGAGCTCTGTTTGCACCCTTTTCATCTCTTCATCCCAGTTTCTTCATCCCAGTTTCTATAGTAGACATTCAACTAATGTTCAGTGAATTGAATGGCATTCACTTGGAGTCTTGCTCAGCACTTGTTAAACCATCCTGTGACTCCCTAATGTGTTCATCTTTGAGAGATGCCAAATTCTGCCATCACTGCAACAGTTATAATAGATGTTTTTCCATGGTAATACAGAAATTATACTTGGAAAATATATGTCAATATACAAAACAAATAGCTTTAGACAGTAGCACTGAAAAGCCAGAACTCTAGAAAAACAGTAATTTGCTAGTGAAGGTCCTGAATGTCACCAACAGAAATGGTGCATTTCAACACACCAATATCTGAATACCGAGAATAAGTGCCAGATATTTGTGTTTAGATATCACTTAGTCAAAATATCTTCAACTAATGCCGAGTCTAGACAAGAAACATCTCCCTAAGAATCAGATTTAAGAAGTAGCTCGTGGACATCACGATAGGCAAAGCTCTAAAATAAATTTAAGTCAGAAGATTAAAGAAATTGTAAATAAAAATATATATATTATGACTTATTATAAGACAAACAGTTATTAGTAGGGAAAGTAAATTTCCATATTGTGTGAATTTTTAATTCCAGTTAAAAATTCAGTGAAGGATCATAAATTGAAGTGTAGACTTGTAAGAGGCATCTATACTAGGCACTAATTATGTTTTAATGTTTTGATATGTGGCAGTTGGTACTCAAGTTATTCCAACCAGAAGTGTTGACTAGATTCAAGTAAAATTAATTGTTACTAAAGAGCTATCTAGACCCGAGAAGGACATTAAAAGAAAAAACAATCAGAATTCTAAAGACAAACAAGATGTTAATTCCAAACGAGAAGAAATTCTATCCTTCCACCACATGTCATGTAGTACCAGGGCAGATAAGCTAATGTAACCCTTCCCTCACTCATTCATTTCATGAGAATTTGAGGACATTCCATGTGGAGACACCAGAATAATAAAACAACTAGGCTATCCATGTTTTTCTCTAGGCATTGTAGGCAAAGAACGCTTGCTTATATTTAAAATTGGGAATCATCAAAATTTGAACCAAAGGAGTTTTAAAATAGTGTTAACTGATAGCAAATAATACAACCTATTCATCTCCTATACCACCTGCAATGGAATCTGTATTTTCCTTCAAGATTTCTAATTTGCTGCCTGGTCAGATGCATTTATCTTCTCATGTACCCCCCCACACCAAGCTCTGAGCTCTACAAGAATTACAGTGTAGCATCACTAACATTCACTAGTAAAACCTACGCTTATTATGAGAATCAATAATACTATTAATAAGGGCTTAAAAACTTTGTTTTTCTGTAGACGTTGGGGAATATATGAAAAGAAGTATTTTTTTTTTCTTTTTGCTTTTAGCTGCAAATTCTAAAAATCCCCTTTCCCGCCTAAAAAGAAAGACAAAATACTCTCATTTTATTGTTTTCTTATAGGCTCATAAAATTTTAGCTTTGTGTTACTTTTTCAAAGACTCTATTAAACTTGATACATGAGGCTAGTAGGCTGCCACAAACTCATAAAAAATCTTTTCAAAGAATTGCTGCCTAGCAGTGAAAATTGAATGGCAATTTCTAAGAATCAAGCTAATGGCTTAAGCTATAGAAAATGTGAAGCCTACTAATAGATAATTTAGGATTTCCTCTCTCCACCCCCCCACCACTGGAGAGAATGAACATGAGCTTGAATAAAATTGCACAAAGATCTTATTAATCTTCTGTCTGTAAAAGCTCAATTTTCCTAAGCAATGGGCTGTGGTACACATACCACATTAAAATCTATGCTTAAAATGTTCTCCATATTTTGGAGCTAAAAGTTCTGCACCTTTTGACTATGTGGACACTTGTATTATTGTCAGTTTCAAGAGTTAAATATTCCAGCAGGAATTTGTTACTACACAGCGGTACATAATGCCTGAAAACCCCCTGCACCAATATTGCTCTCAAATTGGCAGCAAGTGAACAAGGGACATGAAGGATGCTTCAGCACAGTAACCTATCCTTCCTTCTCTCCTGGGAGCCACTTGGCCAGCTTTCATCCTCATAATTATAATAAATTTGACATTTCATAGATAATATTGATTTCTGTATTTTAGCATTTCACCATAGGTGACAGTCTAGCGTCAAGAATGAAATTTCTATTGATCTCCTGCGCATTAATCTCTCATGTGTATGTGATCATTTTTATAAGACCTTTTACTGCACATAAATCAATATTTCATATTTCCAGCTATGCCAGAGGAGATGTCATATTTGTAAACTGTGAGTTGACACCTGCAATTCCTTCCTGTTCAGCTTCAACTGTTCAGTTACAGTCGATTCAGGGTTGGGAAAGGATCAAGCACGAGAAACGAGGTAGATGAAAGACATGAATGTAGACTAGAGTAATTAGCTTAATGAACAAAGAAGCCAAGTAAGTGAAATACAGTGAAATAATGTTGCTTCTATAAAAATTGTATCCGTGAACATAAGCATTTGTAAAAGAGGTTGGCTTTCCATGCTTACCAAGGAGCTGATACTAGATCTAAATGTCTGTGTTAATAAGGAACATTGAAATACTTTAAATAATTGAACAAAAAGACTTATCAAATCTTATTGGATAAAAAAAGTCACCATAATTTCAAAAATGTAACATAGATGTATAGCCACAGCTCTAATAGAGTACAAACACGGATTAAGTAGTTTTCAGGACTGTGATGTTTCCTAATATAGCAATCAATGTACAAAGTAAATTTTCATATTCGATAATTTTCATATTTCAATAATAAGGTCTTTGGATTATATATCAATATCTTGAGTAATCAGAAAAAAATAGTATTATGAAAGAAGACATGTGCTTCTTTGTATAAACAAGTATTTTTAATCAATAAATTCTTTAAAGAGATACTACTTGTAACTATTTAAGGATCTACTAATGTGTTCATTTTGCCAGCTTCAATGGCATGTAAAAATTTATTCTGCATTTGTATATACTCCTGATAATTTGTCTATGATTTATTATTTTCAAAATTGTTTTCTATCTCTTAAATAATTGGAGTGTATGATGTATTTTAATACCTTTGGGGAGAAACCAAACTATTGGACACAAGCTGATCTATGTGGATGTTTATGTTTCTATCTAGAAATTTTCCCTGACTATTCTTACACTTTCTGATAAAGGTCATTAAATGCAAAAGTCAATTTGGACATGGTCTAATATAACTGGAAAGGTATTGAAATAGAGTGCTATTTTGTGTAGCATTAACATTTATTCTTTACAAAATTGCTATTCCACATATTTAGAGAAGTTCAGAACTCCAAACCCTGTGCAATAAACATTTTCAGAATCTGACAAAGATGCTTTTAATTCAATAAAGTGTTTGCTAGCTTAAAAAGAACTACTTTTTTCCCCAGATAAAAGTGGACTTGGAAATGTCCACCTTCTAGCAATTTCCTATAGTCACTATTGACACTCTATTATTTCAAATTATATGTCGTTTCACTAGAAGGAAATGCTGCTCTTGCTTATTTTTTAAAGGCCAATCCTTTTTGCTGGTTTCTGAAACATGTTCATGGCCATAAAATATGTCAGCAAATGACTGTTTTAACGTGATGACAGACACATTATGGGAGTGTGACTGACTAGTGTATGAGTGACTATATTTCAACAGTTGTGTCAGTTTTTGACTGATGGAGCACAATTAAAAAAAAAAACTAAACCGAATAGTAGAGTATTACTGAAGAAAAGTCAGCGGGTGAAATGTGTCTTTACAAATACTTCAGTTTCCTCAAGTGTAACAAAAATTAGTAGTAATCTTTTAGCATTTTTAAATGTACTTTGTTTGAGAGCAAATTAACATTACAAAGAGAGCTGGGCTCTGTGTACTCAAAACTTCAGAACTTCAACTTTTAATATCCAAGTTGACTCGTCTAGAGTTCTCCTTTTGACTTAACTAATTTTCATTGTACATTTTAGCAATTTATTTCAAGATGAAATTTTTTGATCCCTAAAACGCCAAAGCTGAAATGACCAGTTATATTTTTTGCTAATATCTCTTCTTCAAGTAAGTTAAATGAAGAACTAGATTCAGTCTCTTAGGGAAAAAAATTCTTCCAGTTTTGTGAGCAGAAACTATTAGTTATGATAGGGTATAAAAAGCAATGCTCTCTAAATCATGGAGGGCAATTTTTAAATAGTATTTTAATTTGTATCTGATAATTTTGTGATTTCTGTGTCACTGTCTCTCCTCGCACTTGTTAGTTAACTTTTATATTCCAGAATCCATAGAGATTTCTCCCAGACACAAAACATATTATATCTGCTCTTGTGCTTTCCCCTTCTGTTGCCTGGATATATTTAATATTCTCAGTAAGGCTGATTTGTACATTCACTTGGTTCCTATGGCCTCCATGGTATGTTTTGCCACTACTCTTAACTATACTGTGATTTTAAGAATTTGTATTTCTTCCTTTTCTGTAAATTGAGAAATTGTGTTTTCCTGCTAATATCCCTAAGGCACATAGTCTGTGTTTAGTAACTATTAGCCAAATATTTATGAGATAAATGAATAACACAGTCAGTGTCATATTAAACTATGATGCTTTAAAATAAGAGAGGTCAATAATTAAATGATGTGAATTATACAAAATAATTTATTTATTTATTTTTTATTTTAGCAATACTGTAAATTTAATATTTTTAATGGCATTTTTTTAAACCAAAATCTGCCTATCATGTAGTAGGGCTCAGTAAACAACCCAGACAGTATAGTACAAGAAAATTTTTGGCCTTAGTTTTTATATAGTTAATATTTTTAAATTTATAGATATTCCATAAGTTCAGTGTTTTTGAAGCAAGACTGTTATTAGTGTTCAAATATGGAAAGAAAGAAATATTCTGATGAATACATGTGGAATGTATTTCTAAGATCATATAATTCTAGAATAACACTGTAGTTTTATTTAGATGGGATATAAAATATCCCTTTTTATTTATTATATTAGCTTTTAAATGTAGATATTGACAGAACATTATACATTTTAGAGAAAATTTGGCTTAATATTTCAAATAACTTTTAATGATATAAAATCTTGTAATTTATGAGTCAAAATTCTAAGTTATAACTTAAAATTTTTAGAGAAAAAGTGAATACAGTATTAAAGTCAGGTAAAATCTCACAGTAAAATTTAGAAATTTCTAGGAACATTGATCACAGAAATTTAAAGCTAGAAACACTTTTTACTATTTAGAATCAATTAGTTCCCTTATGATTTACACATTTAGAGCAATTGGCAATAAACCAAAAGACTCCATTTTTAAAATGAATTGGTCCTAAAATTAAGAGACTGACATCAATGTTTATTATAAACAACTTCGTTATAACCCCTACCACTCAAGAGAAGTTATCTGCTCTATATTGATACAAACATTGAGAGAAAAATACTTTCCACCATGAAATTAGGAAGAATGAAATTATTGTTATGGTAGTTTTCATAATATAAAGACAACTAAAGCATTTCCAAATATATGACTTACAACAACAGAAAGTTACTGTTCATATTCCAATGAAATTCAAGAAATCAATATACTGCAGCAAGCAAAATTCCAAGGAGTAACATTTCATGGTAGAGTATCTGGAATTTCTTCATTCATATAAAAAGGAGTATATTTAATAAAAAGATTGAAATATATATAATACATAGGTTCTATAAAAATCTTTTTACTTAAGGATTTTCATGGGGTACATTTATCCAAAAGTATCTTTGTTAAGTAATCAATATCAACCACATATGTTAAGGAAAATATTAGATTCTGATTTCCATGAGACTTTTTTAAATGTTTTAAAATTAAAATACTGAAACAAGATAGAATTAAAAATAATTAATTAAAGAGATAAATATATAATTAAGGGGTTCAACAGATACGTTGTATTGTTGTTTTTAATCAAGAATAATAAGAAAATGTTTATAGTGCATAAAAATAGAAAGAAAATGATTCCGTTGCTTCTTCAGAGCTAAAATTGTAAGTAAAAGAAAGAACATTTATTTTGATTACAATCAAAGCACACTGTGGAATACTTGTGTTCATGTCTTACTAATAGAATCTTTTTTAAATTTCTCACATTGATTCTGGTCTCCCAAAATGTAAAAGAAAAGAAAACTATAGAACATGGAGGATTTATCAAAACAAGAACTAAACTTAAAAAATAATTCTAGAGAGAATATGACAAAGTGTATATTACCATATAAGCCTATATGCCAAAATATAATCTAAAGAGGTAGCCAAATCTTAAGAATAGAAGACTATTAAAAAGAAATATCATTCTTTTTATGAACAATAATACCTACTTTCTTCATTTTAGTTTAGCTCACTCCTATTTATTGTATTTTCTTAGGAACATGCTTTCTATCCATTCTCCTAATAAAGTCCTCTCTACTAAATTTTTGAAGAAAATTTTCTACAAGGAATTTGGGATATCTTTATTTTATTTTTCAGATCTGCTTTACAAATTTCCTTATTTTAAAGTTAAAGTTATAACCAAGAAGGTTTTGTTAAAGAAAAACATTAAAAGGAAAAACTGATGGAGATCTCAAATCAATCAGTAAGATAAGAAACTATAACCCAACAGAAATGAATAATAGCAATTTACAATATATGGAAAACAAATGACAAACATTGAATATGTTCAAGTTCCTTCATAATTAATTTTAATTTTTACCTAACAGATTGGCAATTCATTTTAATATTATTTATAACTAGGATGAGGGGAAATGGGACTTACATATTCTACTGGTGTACATATAAATCAGATTATTTTCTAGGAGTAACTTGACAAGATACTTCAAAGTTTAAAATGTATATACCACAATGTAGAAAGTAGACTACAAGAATTTGCAACAAGTTTATACAAAAATGTACACACACATACACATACATAAAAGTGTGGCAGGTAATTTTGTAAAATCAAATACCAAAGACAAAATGTCAATCAATAAGAGACTGGTTAACTAGTATTTGTTATATCCATTAAATGGAGCTTGGGGAACATACATTCATTTAAACCTGTATCTACTATAGTGATTACTTCCCAATTATTTTTAAAAATCATTTAAATAAAGTGTATCTGGTTTACAAAAAATCTATAACATTTGCTTAAACTTAATAAACCAGTCTTTCTAGAGAAGTATAAGTTTGAAGTCTGTGTTGAGGAAGAGGCAATGTTTTAATTTTTACTTTTTCCTTTCTGAACTCTTTTAATTTTCTAAACATATTTAATTATTATTTTTGCAGTTGTTTGTGAAATAATCAATTATTTAGACAGAAGTGATATTTCTTCTCTTTCACCTTTGAAAATCTGTCTAAAAGTCTTTTAAATTTATACACATTATACACAAAGAATAAATGAAAACCAAAAAGATCATATACAAATATGGTCAAACATTTAAGTTTATAAAATAATATATATTTGTGGGGGATGTCTATATCTATCTATCTATATACATCTCATATATATACGATCGAGTGTGTGTATCAACATCCCTGGTCATGTGCTAGCAGAGCATGAAATTATAAAACTGTCATTTTCACAAAGTTATGCTTTTCCCATCAATAAATGCCTTAACTTACATTTCTCTCTTTATCCTGGAACTCAAAATATGTCCATTTCTCTTTTAATATTTAAGTTAATACATGCCCAAGCCCCCTCCCCTCAATTTGGAGAGGCACTATAGTACAGTGAGTTAAGAACACAGATTCTAAAGCCAGATTACCTGGGTTTTAATCTGATTTCTGCCTCTTACTGGACACAAGACCTTGGTCAAGTCACTTAATTTCTTTATATATTTTTTTTTCCTCTTCTGTAAAATGAACAAGATTTTCTACTTCTTGTTTTGGGTATTGTAAAGATAACCTGAGTTAATATAAGTACAATCCTTGGAGGAGTCAATTGCTTAACTAAGATTAACATTATCTCACCAGATGTTCTCCAAAACTCCTGGGGCTTTTTAGTCCAGTTCAACCAAATCTTGTTATAATCTATAGAAAGTGTGGTCAGTCATCTAAATGAATCCATTTTCTCAGCTTTGCTGCTGTCACCATCACACAGTATTACTAACAAATATGGGCAGCCTGGGCGACAGAAAAATATATATATTCACTGGATAAATGTTTGCAGAGTGCCTCCTATGTGCCAAGCGTTCTCCTAAGCAAGGAGAATACAATAGTCCCTGCTTTCGTGGAGCTTACATTTTCTTGACCAGGGTCATAGTCAAAGCCCCAAATTTAGCAGTCTGAAACTGAAGTCACCAAGTAAGTTGATTTTTCCCAAATCATTATTATTTGTTAATGCTTTTAGAATAAGGAGCAACAGAACAGTGTTCTGGCAACTTTCCACCAAAAGAGTGCCTTATTTTACTTTAATTTCTATTGAAAATGCTTCATGCCGCAAAACCAAGAAAAGAATATGACATCTATAACTCTGTGTGTATTTGTGTACATTTGTGTGGGAAAACGTAGGACTGGCAGTATGTGTTAAGTGAAATTGCACTTGCAAGCAACAAAGTAAAAGAGCTTGACTTTAATTTAGTTTTTCTTTTATTTAAAATTTAACCTTAAATCCTTCAATTCTAGATTTTCACTCACAAGACACACCTTAAGAAACAAAAACACTCAAGTGCATTTAGGTATCAATGGAAAATTTTAAGCAAGGTAAATTTTGCAATCAACCCCAAAGCTGTAAACCTGAGCCCAAATGCATACATATATACAGTTTTCCTCTCAGGAAATGTAAACATATTTTACTGGTTTTCCATGACAGATATCCTTGAAAAACTGATTCTGCATGCCAGTGAAATAATTTCACAGAATCCAAGAGAGGAACAATTCTGATCAGCAACCTCCCACCCCAATACAACTCTAGCTCTGCCAAGTTATTTCATAATTTCATCACCAGAAAACAATGAAAAATACAAAATATCAATTCATGGCTATCCCTAATCATATTTGCATTCTTTGGAAAACAAAGTTTCTGTTTCATAAGTGAGAAAACCCCAAGAAATGAAAATGAAGAGTGCGTACCTATTTGCTAAACTGAAAATTCTTTATGAGCACAATCAGATCAAAATTATTTACATTCTTATAAACTCTTGCAATGTTTTTCCAAGTGGGATCAAATTTCATGTATGAAAAGGGAAGAAACACAACTACATTTATTTGGAAAAATAGTATGCTATGATCAAATACAATCTACTGCCTGAGACAGGAGTTACTTCAACCTGCATTTGTTTATTGTACACATTTCAAATCAAGTGTCTTTCATACTCTATAATCAATGCTTTAGGGTTTGTTTTATGGTAAAAAAATTAGCAACTGAAAGTTGAAATCATGTAAATTTTACTGTTTTTTAATCCTAAAATTACATGTCTGTATAATATATATTCATTTATTCAAAATGTTATTGAACACCTATTATATAGCAAACATGGTCCTACATATAGCAATGTATAAGCCACATGTAAGTCTTACCCTCATGTAGCTTGAAGTATCATAGAGTAGAACATAAACACACTAATAAATACCTAACTATGAATTATGATAGATGGGAAGAAAACAATAAAGATCCACAAAGGAAGAGACTCAGTTCAGACTGTATGGTCAAGGAAAGTGTCTAGGGGGAAGAGCATTTGAAAATAAGACCAGAATGATGAGCAACTTTTCAGTAAACTGGGGAGATAAGGGCATGCGTGAAGGCTTTGGCTAAGAAATTATCTGACCAATTTGTGGAACTAAAACACCAATGGCTGACATTTAGAAATAAGGAGAACAACTCCAAGGGAAAATGGACAAAGAGGTAGGAGCTGTTGTATTCCTGTCTTAAATGAATTGTTTTAATCAGAGGAATAATATTTTTGAACTTATGATATGAAACAATCACACCAGAGAGAATTTTGAGGAGGGAAAAATAGAAGAAGGGAGAAAATTAGAAAATGATACAAGCAATGTACAAAAATGCTGTGAAAATCTTTTTTATTGTGCTGACAATTTTAGACACCAGTCTTGGGTTGTTTCTATACAAATTATAGAAATAAAAATTTATTTTATTTGAAAATCCTATTCTGAATTGTTGTCAACAATAAATGAAATCCACTGCCTGTCCATATTTCAAGTATGTTATAGGTATATATGGTCTGGCATGGGACCCAAACTGATATCTGTTACCGTTTTGTGTAGGGGGGCATGTCTTTTCAAAAAAAATAACCAATTTAAATATCATTTAAAAGTTACCCATGTGTCTCACTATAGCTTCACAACTATTCTGGGAAGTGGAGCAGTTATGTAAATTCATTATAGACCCCACATATCAGCATCTGACACATGAGAAAAGTGAAAGCCAGAGAGAGGTCATTTAACTCTTTTAGAATGAGCAGTGATCCACCAACTAAGTTGTCGCTTTGGCTAAGCTGTGACACTAATTCTCTTGGATCCACCCCTACCATACTCTTATTCTTGATCTTCCATTATGACTGAACTCCTTGCTGTAGGCTAGCCACAGACCTAAAAATGACCATTGTAGCATTAAGAGAGTACAAAACAGCAGATTCTTCAAAGATGATGCTGAAAGCAAGCACCAGTTTCTCATGCATACTGTGAAGCAAGGAATAGCCAATTTTTCAGTGACACCTTGTATAGAAAGTACCACACAGCATCTTTTATGGAAAAGGAATATTATATACATAAACAAGGAGGGTCCTTTGAGTAACTACCGCCATCCCAGAGACACTCACCCCTAAAAACTCATTATCCATCTTTTACCAAAACTCTCAAGAATCTAAATCTCCCTAAGTGGGAACTCACATAACTACTATTACAGGTCCTAATTTTCTCTCTTCAAATATTCGATGAAGTCTTCTTCTCAGCATTACAGAAACTACTTGATTTCACAAAGAAGAAGTGGCAGACAAAAATTTAAAAGCACCGTTTTTGCTAATTTCTATTGCAGAGAATTATGTCAGAAACATAATGATGCTGTAAGAGCACAGCTACATAAAAATTGATGCAGAGGAAGACTGGGATGCCAACTGAATAAATGTTCAGGTGAGGTAGGAAAGACAGAAATAGCAAGCTAAATCCTGGGAAAGACAGGCCAGAAAGACAGGATGAGGATAAATGAAGAGTAAATCTAGAAGGAGATATGACATGCAGTTGTTCTACACATAGCAATTTAGAGATCTACCAGAATGTATCCATTAAGAGTCTTTTATTTATTAAACCCAATTTAAAGTGGCTTAACCAAAATAATTTATTGGTTAACATGACTGAAAGGTCCAAGGAAGTATATTGGGCTTCAGATACAGCAGGAGTTAAAATGATGTCATTGAAACCCAAACACTTAGCTCTGCCTTCTAGTTTGCTGGCTTCGATCACCAGATATAACATGCTGACTCTTATTTTCTGGTTTTTCCTTGTGGTAGCAAAATGCTTAAATTTTATAGGAACAAAGTAAGGGGCACTTTCCCAGGGTGTTCAGCAAGTGACTCACTGGCTCTGATTGGGTGCCATGCACAAACCCTACACACTCACTGTGACGAGAGGAAAAGTGATGCTGAAGTTACTGCACAGGATGAAGCTCCACCAAAGCAAGTGAGCTGAGAGTGGAGAAAGAGGGAAGACACCTCAGAAGATGTTGAAAGGGGTGCCGGGAAGAACACCATGTCGGCCTTCACTATGTATACAACAATTAAACTCTCTATATTAGAATATATACAGAAATAGAAAGCATTAGAAAGAAGAGAAATTTGGGGAATATGCTCTTTCTCTGCAAAGTTCTGGAATAGCAACGCACGATAAACCAAAATTACAAAGGTTTACATCCAAATCAGAACATCAGCTTTGCTTTTGTATAAGTCCTATAAACATTTTCACAAAAAGACACCAGCATTGAAGACTTCAACATTGAAGTCTTCCTCTGCAGCCACAACCTAATATTCGTTATGCTATCGCTTATTCAGATCACTAGACATCAAGACGTCCTGCAACAAAGCATGAACATGTAAATAAGTTATATTGCATACTCTTCTGGAGCACTCTTTTTTCACCTTGAGAATTATTTAGTGGGACCAAAATAGTGTCAAGGACCAATTAAAGCACACATTGAAGTGGAGGAAAGAAATCAAACTGAAAGAATTATACACTTTTGTTTGGATAAGTGAAGACTGGAAACATACAAGCAAAATCTATGAATTCAAAAGATATAATAGAGCAAATATAGATTTAATAGGCAAAACTATAGGATTTCTTTTAAAATAGTGTATTTAGCATAAAAGAAGAGAAGTTAATAATCTCTCTAAGTTGAAAGATTAATTGGTAATAGTTACTGACAAGGAATATCTGTTGAAATGGAATATCATTAACTTCAGAACGAATAGAAAGAAACTGTATTTAGTAAATTATTAATTTAAACAACTCATAAGCCTGAAAATCTAGATAGAGTCCAAAACATTTTTTATTATGAATTACAGAATCATTAAGTGAAAGTGGCATGGATAGAGCTTTAAGGATTTCATGAATAGTAATTATGCCCATCAATATCTTTGTCATTATTTCACAAAGAAGCATATTCTATTATAAAACTCTGATGGTTAGAAAATCCTTCTTAAATTTGAGCATCTATCTTACCTATGTATCTAACCAATACAGACTAGAACAGAAACATGGCCTTTCAGGACACACATCTTCTATTAATGCCCAAAGATCAAAACCCATGAGCTTTATTGACAACTTACTTTTACTGAACTCTGTGTTGGATATTGATTGTTTTATAACCAGCATTCATTTGCACTTCCTTCTATGCCCTCCCCTATATTGCTGAGCTAAAATTCCAGTGGACTTCAATTTCCAGAATCTTATCAGTAGAGTTCAAAATTAGATCCTCTCCCTGAGAGGTAAGCTGAATAATATCTATTTCTTCTCGTTTCAAGATATCCAGCTCTTGATTCCTGAAACTCATGAAAGTTAACTTATATGACAATAAGAGCTTTTCAGATGTCATTAAATTAAGAATAGTGAGATGGGAAAATATTCTGGATTATACAGGTTGACCCTAAATGTAATCATACTATCCTTATAAGAGGGAGTCAGAGGGAGATTTGAGACTGAAGGAGAAGAAGGCAGTGTGATGACAGAAACAGGAATAGGAAGAATGTGATATGATGCAAGGCTCTGAACAAAGAATGGGGATATTCTCCAGAGGTTGGAAAAGGCAAGGAAATGAATTTGCCTCAAAAATCTCTGGAGCAAGCATGGCCCAACCATCACCTTGATTCAACACAGTAAATCCTATTTCAGACTTTTGACCTCCACAACTCTTAGAGAATAATGTGTGTTTTTTAAGCCACCAAGTTTGTGATAATTTACTGCAACAGTAACAAGAAACTAATATACCCCTGCTTGGTGAGGAGCTTCCACATGAGATTTGGAAGATAGGAAAGAATTCAAACCATTATTGTTCTTCCGGCAGTAATGCGCAGGCACAGGGATGACAGTGGCCCCCAGGACTTCTCCTATGACTCACTCTCTCATTCATGCTTAAGGCAACTGATTCCATTGGCAGTACGTATCTGCAATTTCTGATTTTCTGAAAGCTAGAATAGCTTTTTATGACTTTCACACCCCCTCCCCAGATCTTCCAACTGATTTTAAGCTTCTGAATTTAAACCCTTCCTGTTTGAAACACCTAAATTGCTTTGTTTTCCTGGCCAAACCTTGACTAATAACATCCACACTCTAAACATCCAGTGGCTTGCTCAGAATGAATATAAAATATTTTCTTTACAAAAGCATCACATATTTCTCATTTCTTTAATTAGGAGTCATGGAAGAGTTAAATATTTTCCAAAGTATTATAATTGAATGTTCATAAAGACAAAAATGTAATAATATTTACTTATTCTCTCATTCATTCAACAAATATTTATGAATTACCAACTTTGTGGGAGATGCAACACACAATATTGGAACTATAGTCATGAGAAAGTTAGATATAATTTCTACCAACACAGAGTTGATAGTAAGAGGAGAAAAAAGGCAGATACATAGGCAATTGAATAGAGTATGACATTCTGTGAAAGGGTAAGAACTAGGTGCCGTTGAAGTTTACAGGATTGAGGAATACTTCCTGGAGGAAGTTACATTCAAGTTAAGATCCTACGCGTCATAGGCATTATTGAGACATTATATAAATGGAAGAAGAAATAATCATTTTCTCTCCCCCTCGTCCCACCTTCCACGTGTCCATCTACTCACTCCTGCAGATTCCCACGTGACTCAAGTTGTCTTCCTTTTCTTTCCAACTCTTCTTACACATAGAAAATTATGCAGCAGGTAAAAGAAAACATTACTGAAATTAAATAAGTATTTTCTACAATATGAGTTCCCCAAATAAAGATCCAGAAAGCAGAGTCATTTAAAGAGATAGTTTGGTATAAAGCAGGGACACTCCAAAGGTGGAAAACAGCTCCTACAATTGCTTTTTGCTCTTGGTGCTGCTGCTGTTGTTACTACTGTTGTTTGAAATGTATTATTAGTCAGCACAGAATGTGAAAAATTTCTGAAAGTAAATGTATTTATTTAGAAGTCTGCAATTTACCACAGTCTCTGGCCCTCCTTATTGTTTAGATTGAGTATTCTGTACATCTACATGTATCAACCCTCACAAAACAGATCCTTATGAGCCCTAGCATAAAGGAAAGAATACACAGACTGAAGTCATACACACATGGTTTAGATCTAGTTCAGTGCTTGTTGCATTGTAAGCTTGAACAAAGTATTCAAATTATATGAGTCTTTCTTTCTTCATCTGTACAGTGAGTTAATATCTGCCTTGCATAGAAATAATGCCTGTGAAATGCCCAGCTTGATAACTGGTCTGCTCTTTCTTTCTTCCTTTCTTTTCTTCTTTCTTTTTCTTTCTTACTTCCTCTCTCGCTCTCTCTCTCTCTCTCTCTCTCTCTCTCTCTGAGATAGTGCAGTATGTAATCATGATGGGCTAGTATCTTAGATATAGATAAACTTTTTTCAACTTGAATATTAGCTTATATCAGCAACATCTCAAGACTTTAAATTTTACACAATCTGACAAATGGATCAAATAAGTGGGGGCCCTCTGCCCCTATTACCCATTTTTTCATCCTTATAGAAAGGTCTTCTTATTTAACATTTTCCTATTTTGTGAATTATTAATGGTAACAAAAAAAAGTTTTTCCTAGTTATATTAGTAAACCCAATTTTCTATGTGCTATTGTCCACTTAAAGTATTAAATCAAGTTCCAAATAATTATAGCACTCTATTAAAGTAATGAACAAAGTAGTGTACATCCTACAAAATTAAAATAAGAATTAATTCTCAAAGAAAAATATTTTGAATGATATTAGTTATTTCATTCTTATTATCTACTGGTACTAAAAATAACTGCTCTCAAATCGCCTGATGGATTGGCCCCAGAAAAAACAGTAAGAACGAATTCAATAAAGCTTTGAAAAAAATTCAAGGAACTGAGCAAATATACCTATTAAGAGGAATATGGAGTCATAAAGAAAGAGAAGGAGGAATTTTAGGAGGACACTAGGTCACATACAAAAAAGGTATGTGGACTAGTGAATGAAACATTTATTGAGAATAGGAGTCAGTAAGCTCATTTACTGTGTGACATTGCAGGAAACATTTGCTGCTCTGCTCCTGTTCCAGGGTCTGAAAAGTAAAACTTAATATGAATGAGTCATCAAGAAATGCATAGGGTACTCTGGGATTTTGTTGATACTATTAAAAATGACATAATCTGCCTTGTTTCAGAAGCACTTTTCTTTATCACTCTAGACTATGAGACTGCAAGAGCTTCCTCTCAAAAAAAACCCATGCTCTAACAGATTTCCTGAAATTATGTTTTAAACAAATCATATCATATAAAATGGAAAGGAATCAAATCCAGAGATAAGTGCATGATTCCTAACATACCATTGTTAAACGACTTAAAGTTTTGTCAATTAGCCATGTATTTAAAGCTTAATCATACAATGAAAACAAATTATAAACACCATAACTCTGTGGTATTTTGATCATTCTTCTCCAGTGTGAGACTGGGGAAAATAGTAACTTTTGGGTTCTTCAGAAGCAATTGCTTCCACTCAAGTTAACATGAGACAGTCATCTAAAAGCAGCCAGAAAGCTAGATGAACCACCAGCACTCATTTCCCCCATATTAGCATTATTTTGTTTTTTCAGATTCAGGAAATAGTATATATGTGCCAAGTTATCAGACAACTTTGAAACTCCAGTCTATCAAAATATGTAAATTATTTTTTAAGTACATGAGATTTTTTTAGGGCAGTAAAACTCATGTTTAGGATCCTATAAAGGTGAATATATGTCATTATAAATCTGTCCTAACCCATAGAATGTACAACATAAAGAGTGAACCCTAATGTAAACTGTGATCTCTGGGTGTTAATGATGTGTCGATGTAGGTTCATCAATTGTAGCACATGTATCACTCTAATGGGGCATAAGGATAATAGGGGAGGTTGTGCATGTATCAAGACAGGGGGTGTACGGGAAATCTCAGTACCTTCTAAACCTTTCTTTGAATCTAAAACTGCTCTTAAAAATATAGTCTACTTCGAAAAAATACATGGAAACATAGCTCTAGTCAAATTGTATGGTTAGGGCTTTTTGTTATTTTATGTGATTATCTTCTTCACAAGAATTTCTTAAGAGAGGTTGATATATTCACCTTGTTTTTGCAACTCCTATCATGATGCTTAGCATATAGAAAATATTCAATAACCATTAGATGGATGGATGGGTAGGAAGATGAATGGATAAGTAGATATTCACAGATGAACTGTGGCAGTTACAGGTCCTTAGAAATGTCCTATGATTAAGATAAATTACTATGGTCATAGGTTTCCCAGCAAAAACTTTCTTGCTTGGAGAATGAAAAGTCCCTAAATATTTTCTTTATTGGAGGAAGGAGGGTTTTCTGACGTCCACACTAACCAGAATGCATTAGAACAAGTCTATGAACTTAAATACCAAGACCTAAAGTACCAAGAGGAAAGGACTAGATTATAGTGAAAGCGTACAGTCTATGCAAATAAACTAAAAAATAGAAGAGTAATTTTACCAAGATTAAATGCAAAGTAATGGAATTAAAAATTCAAAGTGTAAATAAAAACATTAGGACCCCTGATTTGGGGCCTCAGTGCCACCCAAGCTGTCTCCTTCATCGGAACTCTTCAAGTCCATTGCCTCACACTAAGGGGGGGGAAAAAAACACTAGGGTACAATATTTGGGTTTTGTAATTGTCCTTATGTGGGAGATACATGGTTTAGGTTTCATAGGAGACATGGTTTAGGTTTCTTAAAAGATGTATCCTCATTTCAGCTTGGGAAAAAATCTTCCTAGAAAAATAAAGTTGGCCAGGTGCAATGGCTCATGCTTATGATCCTAGCTGCTTGGGAAGCTGAGGCAGGAAGATCACTTGAGCCCAGGAGTTTGAGGCAATGAACTATGGTTGCACCACTACACTCCAGCCTGGACGACAGAATGAGACCCATCTCTAATAAATAAATAAATAAAGTTAGCAGAAAATAAATGCTCAATATCTCATAAAAGAGAACATATAAAAATACATTGACCATTTAGATCTAATAAACTGAAATGGGAACAACATCAAATTTTAGGCTTTTCAAGCACAAAATCATCAAATTATACTAAAGAAGTGACTATGTAAGTTTCCACTTATACATGTTTAAATATTCACTGTCATATGATCAAAGATGTATGTGTCACTTAGATCCATCTTGCCTAAACTTGCTAGCTAATTATGATAACATGCCAGAGACAATGAAGGAAGGAAATTATTCTAAAGAGCTAATCAAAATATAAAAGCCACATGTCATTAAAAATGCAAAACTAACACATAAATAGCTATTCTTAGAGTTGAAAAAAATTGTTCTAAAGATAATCATTTGCTTCACATTTCAAACAAATATTACCATGGCCATAGGAATGTCAGTAAAGAAATGTCTATGACACTAACACTAAAAACAAAACCATGCTTTTATTTCTCAGGTATAATTAATTGTGGGTTAATCTATAAGATAACTATTTGAAAGATTGATAAGGGCTGAAATTCACCCACTCGATACCATGTCCACCACCTGGGTGACAGGCTCATTAGAAGCCCAAGCCTTACCATCATGCAATATTTCTATGTAACAAACCTGACATGTACCCTTTGAATCAAAATAGAAAATAAAAATCTCTAAGGTAACTATTTGAAATAATTTATTTCTTATCAGCCCTAAGTGGGTATTTCTTTTTTGGGAATACTGCTATTCCATTCAGAAACTTTTTTAATAGTTCATCATTGTTTGTTTGTTTATTGCTACAGAAACACATTTTTAAGAATTATTTTCCCTTAATATTGAATATAATGACTTTTCCTTTTATTTTAATGTTGAAATATATCCTCTTGTTGGTAAATGTGGTACAGGAAAATGATTGACCTTTTCAAACAAAATTTATAATTTTAGAAATGTAAAACTTAACATTCTTTAGTAATCCAATATTAAAATACATTTAGGTTGATCTATAAAATGCTATGATTTCAACTATTCTTTTTTGAACGTGCAATAGAGAGACATTAACAATGCGTGTGGTTTAGAAAAATTCATTTATATAGCCGTTTGCCATGTCATGATGTATTTTAAACAAAAGAGGTACAGACAAAGGTATTGATTTTAGGGACTTAACTAAATAAACAGTATGTAAATTGTGTCTTTTTCTATAAAATTAGATCAGGATACACATATTGCACTGCCTTTTTCTATAAGAATGACAGCTATTGAATTTGGCAGACATTGGAATTTGGTTAAAGAGTTACAGACCTTTGATCTTTGGATTACAATTAAATGAAACCATTGTAAAAGGACAGTACTGGGCCAGCCAATTTCTCAAGCACACCACAGCAGCCAGGAGGCGTTATCGCTTAGTGCTGTCAAGAAATTCACTCTACATTCAGTTTTGTCTCTAAGTCTCATGTCTTCTGATAGATGATGAGGATGGTGATGATGTCCTCATTATAATACACAGTCACACACTGAGAACACACTATGCTATTTTTCCCTGTTACTTTTGACCATACATCCATGCTAATCTATTATTCTTCCAACTAATGATATAATGCCATGAGAAATACTTGGCTCATTTATATGCATGTTTCTCAAGCCCCGGTGTGTGGGGTTATTGTTAAAGGAAGTGGAAAGTAAAACTAAATTTCAGATTTGAATTCATTGGTGTTTTAAAGAAAATAAATGCAGGGAAGGAACTTACAGTTAATATTGCTCTTGTTACTTCCTAATTTGTTGGAATTTTTATTTTGGTTTCTCTCTCTTTTTTTATTTTTGATAAGACTTTCTTAATCAATCTGGTCACTAATAGATTGACTTTAACAGTCATACCCAAGGGGACAATTCCCTTCAAATCTTTGTTTTTTAAGGTAAATTCTGCATGTTACAAATAGTTTTATTACATCATGATGACAACATTTGACCACCATTTTTAGAAAGAGATTTATTGATAATCTTTTGAATCAGGTTTGAATAACGTTTGATCCCCAAGTTCCCTATTAATACCCATTCCTCCTGTATAATTATTACTAATTCCAACAAGAAGGGCCCTAATAACCTTACAATAAACAGTGACTTAGCAAGTTTTCTTAATCTAAAATTATACATTCATAGCAACAAATAGGCAAGTTAGATCTCTCTTAGGTCTTTTTATTCAGCCCACCAGATCTGTGTTCTTTTTTTAAAAAACCTTCTTTGTTATGTCATTCCGCAGACAGAGCTCAGGCTGTTTCCTGTCACCCACTGGAGCAAACTGCTCAACAGAAAGCACAGTTGGACAGCCCTTAATTAGTGCTACTTGGGATAGTCAGTGTGTGAGCCTGTGTCAGCATCTCACTTAAGCAGGAATAGAGCAGTGAGGATCAGCTGACAGTTTGAAATGCAAGACACCAGGTCTTTCACTTCCACCTACAGTCATACAACGCATGCTGCACGCCCACAAATGTTATGAGAAATGTTGGAAATAATGTTCTTTATGTAAATTGGAGTCAAATTATTCCATCACGTTTTACAGGGTGTTTATTTCTTTAAGTTTTCCAAGTACATGCTCTCCAATCAAATTCTAATGTGCAAAAGCACATAAAATGAATCTTGAAATAATTTATCTGATGATTAATTTTTAATTCACTAGACTTAGTATAATTTTTAATATTTTCAAAAGAACAGAGACTAGCATTTTACAATTTGCTAAAAGAAGCAATAGAATGCATTTTATTTGAATTCAAATGAATTTGTATTTTAGATTGGTATTAAATGTACTAAAATGACCACTGATTATTATGATATGAAAACCATACATATGACTTTTGAAATAGAAGCAAAATTACATTCAGTGTACTTTATAACAGACTTCTTAGAAGAAATTTGAGCAGGAAGGGTGGGGGAGATGCCTTACAAACTTAAACTTTTTTAAATCCCGTGAACATAAAGGACGATTTACAGCTTGATAAATCTTTCATGGGATAAAACTTGAACACAGAACTCTATCATCTACTCCCTTCCTAAAGTTAAGGTGACTAGCTATTGTGATATCACATCACAATTTCATCTCTAGAGCCAACAGAAAATTAAACACCGAGTTTGGCTCAGTTCTGAGAGGGTGGGATTTTCTTTGTTATAGGGCAGATACTGTTTAGTCTGGGTGAAAAGCGAGATCAATATATTCAAAACACGCAACTTATTGTAAACACAACCTTCCCCCAAAGTGTTTTAAATGAATATTTTGTAGTAGTTAATAGAGTCCCTTTGGGTTAAATGTGAAGGGAGCCTACAGTGTGTGTTTTCAAAGAGAAAACAGCCGCCACCTCCTTTTTTCTCACCCATTTAGCTGGAAAGTAGCCCTTGTGCTTTGTCTGGTAGACATTTTTAGAAACTGTTTTTGCTTGCTGTTGGTGCAGTTCAGAGAGAGAGCGGAGTTTCGGGGCTGGTGGCAGTAGAGGCTTCTTGATAAGGATGAACGAAGAAGAAAAGCAAGGCAAATAGAAGGGACTAAGACGCCGCTTTACGTGATTCATGATAGCTTGCCGTAAGCCTGTTAGCCTCTGCCTGGCTTTCCTCTCTGAGAGAATAATGGATAGTTACAGTGTGTATAGTGACATTGTCAACCCATCAGGAATTGCGGATTATAGTGCTAAATATTGATCTCTGCTTCACAAGTGTCAAAATTCTTTCTTCCCTTAATTAGAACTTCCCTAAGCACCATACAAGAACAAACTGAATAGATCAGATCTCTGTGAAAGGGAGTGTGAATATAATTGTGACCTCTTGTCTTCTCCTTTTCTCTTGAGTTCTGAGATGACTTCAGCTGTCTCTCCTGCCCTTCCCAGTCCATGTGATCATCATGCTCATTTTCCCCAATCTAACCATAGGAAGATTTCTCCAAGCCTCTGTTTTTCATCATTCTGAACCACTAGGGTAGTAGTCAGATGGCAGTGAGACTTAAAGTGCCAGAAGGTGCCTTTTTCTATTTGTTTGTTTCATGGTACACCGCACCAGGCAATGACCTGTGGCAACAATGTCATACAAAACGGAGACAGGTTCACCCAATCAAAGGGAGGTTTAAAATTAATACAGATCCCTTCATTGCTTCATGCGAGATCTGGGAAGGGCAATTTCAGGGTGCCACGGGCTTCTTGGTTATCAGTCACATTCATTTAAAAGATATTTTTAAGAAACTTGTGTTATGGAAATAATCTTTTTTTACCACCAGATTTCACCATCAATGGAAGCAGAGTAAAGCTCCCTACTAATATGACCTTACCATTCAATCAACTTCCATATTCTGTACACTAGCAGTAATGTAATATAATGAAAGGTTGTGATATATGGTTCCAATTTACCACACAAACTGACCACTTAACTCATTCATCTTAGTTTATCTGTAATATATTGTTATTTTTTAAATCATGCCACCATGGTACATTTGCCTTTAGTTTGATGTGCTTGATAAAATCAATATTTCATTAAAAGATTTTTTTAATTGTTTGTTTCAAATACAGAGCCAGACCAATTTGGCAGCCAATTTCTTAAAAGTAACTTCTTTCCTGACTCTGCACCTTAATGTCTCCATAAGTATCCATCACCCCCACAAACACCTTGCATGGGAGATCTTGGTTTGCAGTTACCTCCCTGGCAAATTCACAAGGTTCTTACTCATAATACGTGGTTCAGAGGGGCTATAAATAGAAAATTCCAATTTTGACCTTTTCATGATAAATCTGGAAGAGGATGATGAAGGGGAGGCTATTAAGTCTTCCCACTTTTTCTTTAAGCAATTTAGACAGTATTTTCTGTTCTCATATAGAGAAAGCTTCAAGCATCCTGCATGAATGCAGGTTTCTTCTCATAGCTGCCCAAGTCATCTGGCTACATTGCACTACAGGTGATCTGTGTCAGTGGTAATGATCAGGTTAGCAAAGTGCAGAGAGCTAAACTTTAAATTGGACTAAAAAGTCTTGGAGTGCAATGGGGAGGTGTCCGCATTTCCAACATTCTGGTGCAAAATCATGACACTAAATGCTTGTTTTAATGTGGCATAGTTTGCAAGTAGAGTCACTTACAAGAAAAATGTTAACTAATGGCAACTGTCCACTTTTTCTTCCCTGGATTAGGGACGTAAGAAGAAAAATGATCATTGGGCAGCCTGGTTAAAACACACATTACCCATTTTCTTGAAGCTGTTCGGCTCACAGAAATAACACTTTTACATGTTTTCTCCTCTGTGTTACACATAAAATATGTATTTATCACCATAAATCAATATCTAGCTATCTTCACAGGCTACATTATGTCCTTTGGAGATAAATGTAGAATATGATAACTGAAACCACTATAATATCTGTGAATATATATTTAACTATTCTATAAATACAAGGAGTGTAATGAAATATAAGTTTATGTTTGTAGATTTAAATAAGTTTGTTGTATAAAAATAAAAGAAAATGATCATTTATATAACTACACATAATTACGGAATTATGTTCATTCTACTTTAAGATAACACATTTTGTGACTATCAAAGAATTGATGTCTTAGACAAGTACATTGACAACTACATAGATCTTTCCATCGAAAGCTATTACAGTTGAAATGCTAAATTGTCTTCTCTTTCGGTCATAATTAGATGGAGCAAGATTTACAAGGGCAGGTGTACTTAATGCTTTATTAGCCAATAGCATCTAAAGACTCCTCACTTTTCCTTAATATCATCACAGTGTGTAGCACCTGAAATCTGGAATAAATTAGTCATTCTCCTATCCACAAGAAATATTCATGACAATTCACAGCTGAGGCAGATAGGATAGGATGAATAAAAAGCCCACTAGTCTTTAGTACTTATGTCCTTCCATGAATCTTAACCAAAAGAAGTAATAAATAAGTGGCACATATGAATAGTACCTTTAAATAAGCAAGTGAGCCTTCTTCAGAAACAAGCAACATTCTCTGGATATCAAAAATAATAACTGGTTTTGCAGCAATGCAGCATGGAAACACAAGGGTATAAGATATACTGTACTTTAAGCTCTGTTTGATGAATCTGAGCACAGTTCCTGGGGGATAGATTACTTTAAACCATGCTCTTTTACTTTCTAATCCTGACTTGATTTGATTTGTACTTTAATACAGCTGCCTGGCAATTCAACAGCAAATAGAGACTATTTATGTAATCAGATTGTAAGTAGTGGGACAAGAAGAAACTCTCTAGAACCTTTTTGGAAAATAGTTTGTTGTACTTTTTATTTATTGAACAGCAGGGCTCCAGGCTTTCCAGTGCTCATTATAATTGGTTTTCTGCTTGAACTTTCAAAAACTGTCATGTCAATACTCAAACAGAATTTTTTTGCTTACTATATGGCTATGGGCTCTATTTTCTCATGTGCAACTTGACAAAGTTCTTGTAATACCTTAGAGGCAAAGTTCTAGAGTTTCTTTTGCTATTTAAGAAAACTGGGAATCAGAAGTCTTTAGTGTATTGAATGCTTGTGTTCTCCTTTTGCAATTAAATGCCTTAAACTGAGATACTGTTTCCTTTTATGATACCCCTGCCTATTCATAAGTCTACTGTTCTGTAGGAGGAGTTTCTCTGCTTTTGTTTTACCATCCAACAATATGCTCTTAATTTCACTACCTCGAGGAACTCCCACTTGTAAAGTGGTTTTTCCATCGATATTCCAGTTGCCATTTGATGAAGAATTTCCCCTTTCCCTAAAGGTGTATTTTCTATATTGCTGCCCAAGTACAAATGTGAATTTTATAGTCCCCAATCTTTTCCTTTCAGAAACCATAAAATTCCAACATCCACAATAGTAACCTCAAATAAATTTAGGACAAAATATAACATTCATCCAAAATGGAATGAATTTTTAAACTTGAGTCCTGGAAAAGACCTCTTTTGAGCAATAGGAATATTTATATTTTCAAAGAGGTTAGCCTTACCAGTTTCTATATTTTAACTAGAGAGAAGTAATTCTTGCATTGTAAAATTATTTACAATAATTTTCTATGTGACCAGAATAGAAATATTTGCAAGACAAAAGATTTATGCTAGAAATTAGTGTTCTATATCTTATTTCATTTCCTATTCTTTTTCATTTCTAGCTATCATCTCTTAAGAACTATGCCAGGACTGGATATTTTTTCTTCATGTTAAAAACACAGCACTAAAAATAAATAAAAGAAAACCATTAAATAACATCAAAATTTTAATAACAATTTTTAAGGTATAAAAACAACATTGGCTTCAACTAAACAATAGAGTACATAGATTATACAGAATTTCAGATGAAAGTTGACCCCTTTCAATATTGTTGTTGATTATTTGGTGCTCTTCTTTAAAGATTTTTGAAGAAAGACATTGTGGTATTAAATTAAAACTTTGCCTTTTATTTGGTTCTGTTTCACTGCCATCCTAATTTTTTTGTGGTGGTAGTTACATGTGTTATTATTAAGTTGAAACGAGTTTTCTCTCAAAACCAGCCCAAGTACTATATTTTCAAAACTGAAGAGTTCACTGACAAAGCAGCAATCCACGAGCACAAGCTTGACTTTAAGTTCAATCAAAGAAATGCATCTGCAAGGAAAATATGCATCATTGAAATGCTGTAGCTGCTGATCAAATTTACAACCATATTCTCAAGTATGATCCTTATGAAACTGGCTGGATAATACAAACTGCAGGTTACCTTTAGAACATATCTGTGCTCTTTTAATACTTGTGGAAAAACAAATGAGTACTTTTGGGGCTAGGTAGATCATGATGCAGTGGAATACAGTATATAGGTTCTATTATCATGCATTTAGAACTTTTCATATTCAGTATCCAGAAAAAGAGTTTCAAATTGGTGGGAATAAGGATGTAACTAAGAATAAAAGCATAGTTCAGCATAATAAAAGTATGATAAGAAATTTTTGAAAATTTTAGAAGTGCAAGAAGTGGAAAAATATCTCCCAACAATGACTTGAAACAATAATATACACAGAGGATTTTTGCTGGACTCTATTATTTATTTCAAATATTTAACTGGAGTGGATTTGTATATTTATACAATCATATCTGTGAGGATAATCATGTTTAACCACAATATGACTTACAGTTTGATCCTAGAAATATAATTTTGCCATGCTTATAGTACAGGTTTAAGGTGACCATCAGAATCAAAGTAAAAAATCCATTAAATTCTGAGTAAAATTCATTCTCAGGATCTCAAATAGGAAATTGCTTGTGTTTGGCAGCTTTTTGCTTTCATAATTTTATGTGTATGCTGTCTCTTGTGTGAGTAAATATATTATTTCTGTTATATGCAAACAAAAAAATCTATCTAAATTTTCTGGAAAAAATACATTGAAAAATATATGTACATATTTATACATATATATGCATGTATACATATATATAAACTAACAAATCTGTTTTACTGATTAAAAGAAAAAATTCATTTTATGTTTTCCTTATGGAATATGCTCATCTATTTCAAGGAGCTATATTATTGCATTACCTATCCTTTTATCTATTGTATTATCAGACCAAGTGTATAAACTGGTGTATTTGTTTCATCACACAAAACAACTAGCTGAGATTTGCTGCCCTCCTTCCTAAACTCGGAAGACAGATCTAATTCTGTGGCTTTACCTCCCAAAACTACATCAAGACTACTCTTTTAGTCAACTTGAAAATTTATATACTATACACTAACCCTCCTTTAATATCCTCTCTCTCTTTCCTCTGGGCATTTATTGCTGTTCTTTCTAGTTCAGTAACCAGTGAGCAGAAGGTTCATTAAAACTAATTGAATTGGAAACTTGTCTGCCCTGGGAAATGTTAACTCTTTGTTGTTATCTGTAGGAAATTCCTTTTGTTATGTTCCTTTGAATTGAATTATCGGATCTTAATGTTACAAACCTGTGTTAAAAGCGATCTCCATCTTTTTGATGGTTTACACAGCAAATTTCAAGAAAATGTCCTTATATCGAGTTGGATTTTACCAAAATAAAGCAGCCTTTTATTCAATGATGTAAACAGCAATATTGTACACTGCTCAAAGACTGGAACGATGGTTCCCTGTTAACTCTTATAGTGCTTCTCGTCACTGCTACACTGACTGGAAATTAAAAAAAAAAAAAAGATAAGAGATTTCTATTATGGCTCATTCTCACTTGGTAAAACAAATAACACAACGGCAGGTTAACAAGTCAATGTTAGTGGAATCTGGATTATCAAAGAACATTAACCCCACAATTGCGGTCATTCTAACCGTTGGAACAAATGTCAAAATGAAAGATTATAATTATTCTTAATAATATAGGGAAACTCACTTTAACTTGTCACTGGTAATCATTTGGAAATTATGCTGAAAAAAAATACATCTGAAATAAGGTTTTAGGAGGCTGTATGTGTGTTCCGGAATTGTTCAGAGCAGGGAAATATTGACAAAATTGGGAACATTTGATAATAGTCACAGTGGTAGATTTTTGCCAGCTTTAAAAATCAATTGGAAATAACAGGCAACCCACTGTTGCTAATAAAAGTAAATATTTATGACTGATTTGACTGTGCTTCGATATCAGTCAATCACTTTCTAAAGGATCTTTGCAATTCATTAACCTCTTTTTACTGGTCTTGTCCCTGTTGGTATTAGCCATTAAAAAAGAATAAGGGAGGGGGTTTTGATTTTTCTGTTCTCATCATTCATAGCTTATTTGTTCTTTTCTTTCATTCCCATACATAGCCACTAAATTGATTGTCTGTTTAGTCATATGAATGATAAAGTAGCAGTGCCAGCAAGATTGAAAGCCTCCATTAATTTCTAAGGAAGGTGAGTTCCTCTGCTTCAACCACAACCTACACCAAACATACTTCTCCCAGGGTCTTCTATCACTAGTAATTCTTCTTGTGATAGAGTCCACAGAACTGTCTGACTTCCCTTTTAAACTTCTCCCTGGGCGAACTTTAAGAGAACAGATATTTATTAATATCATCTCAAAATAGTCTATCCTTCTGTGCTTTCCGCCTGGCCACAATGTTTATGCACAAAAAGACAACAGCTGCAAGTTTCTATTTAAGCAACATTGAAAACAATGCTTAATAAGATCTTTAAAGATGTCACAAAATTCATTCATTCAGTAATCAACCCACTACAAGATAAATCTTTCATGTAGTGAGAGACATCATCCTTTATTAAGAGAGCTTTTTAGAGGCCTTCCTGACACAGTTTTAGATTTCTGAGATTCATGTTTAAAAATAATAGCACTACACCTTACTGCTATTTCTCTTTTACTTCTTAAAATATTCATAAAATCATAACCATCTAAAATTATCTATAGCAACTGTGTTTCCTTACAGAGGTATTCTGTGATGTATTACAGTGGTACTTTAAGTTGCTTTAATTGCCGTTGTAAGTACATATTTTGTCACTGAATAACAGACTGAACAGACGTGTAAAACCTGCATAACTTACCCATGTGTGTAAGTTAAAGCCACCTCTAGGCAGCCTTAAATTATAATCCTCTATGGAGATAGATTTTTTTTTAACTCTTTCAATGGTACATGTGTTTTATCTCCCCTATACTCTCATGGCACTTTGTTTATAACAAGAACTAACATTTACTGAGCTATAAAGCCTTGCTATAGAGCAAGCACTGTGTTTTTAAGAGAAAGAAACTTTAATATAAATTATCTTATTTAATCCCCTCATTGACTCTGTGAAGTAGATACTACTGTAATTTTTCAAATGAGGAAACTGAGGCTGCAAGAGGTGAAATAATTTGTCTAAGACCACACGCATGTTAAACATAAAAACTAAGTGGGCACAGCAGTCTGAAGCCAGAGCCCATGTTCTCAACACATTACCTCACCTCTGTCGGCTCGTTCACCATGGTTTACCTTGCAAAGAAATACTTGTAAATTTTGCCTATTTCCCCACCCCAGATTATAGTATTCTACAAGGGCTGTGATATCGTATTCCTCCTTTAGACCCCAATTATACCTTAGCTTGACACTTTGCACATAGTGGGTGCTTTTTAATTGTGAGTGGATACGTACTATACAGGGACAAGTTCTAATGACTTAGCTTTCTTTCTTTGTAAGGGCTTCAGGCACTGTACAAATAAAGAAAGAAAGAAAGAAAAGAAAACAGTATTATTACAAAGACCAGTTTCAGAGAAACACATATACACACAGCACAGGAGGGAAGTGAGGAGTGTGGCACAGACAGTAATCGAGAAACACCAGTAATATGAAGCCCTGTCTCTGAACCTACCCCAGTTATCTTCATATTGAGAGTCCTGGGGGTTACTGGCAGCATAAGATATGAGCTAAAGAGACTACTGTTTCTTCATCAAAAGAAAAAAGTCTAGGTTATAGTTTTATCCACACTGGCATCCTGGCCTACCATACAGACCAAGATTTCTGAGGGCCTCATCATCAGCCTTTCTGTGGAAAGTCAACACATTGAAGTTCATTAGATAAGGGAATATGTTCAGTTTTTCTAATCTTAGATGATAGGATTCAGTTCTTGGCAGTCCCAAGTTTGTAACCTCTTTTCAATAGATTGATATTCAAATTCATCTCAGTAGAGAAGAGTAATCTCAACAAGGGATGCGTGTAGCACATTGCCTTTTTATTTAATCCTCTCACTGACTTTGTGAAGTAGATACTACCGTAAGTTCTCAAATGAGGAAACTAAGGCTGCCAGAGGTGAAATAATTTGTCTAAGATCACACACATGTTAAACATAAAAACTAAATGGGCACAGCAGTCTGAAGTCAGAGCCCATGTTTATGCTTCCAGTAGAGGCACTGCAAGTTCTTCCTTATAGCAGCTAATCCACAGCTTTGGACCTAACATGGAGATACTGGAGAAGAAGAAGATGACTTCAGAGAGGGTAATATAAACATCAGTAACAAAAGCACATCCCACTAGTGGCAGGAATGGAAAGAGGAGAGATTACTTCTTCACTGAAAATGGACCTGAGGTCCATGGCCTTTACATGGCAGGCTTACATTTTTTTTTTCATAATGTGCACTTATCTTTTCAAATACTATCCACTCTGTTAAAAAAAAAAACAACACTTCCTTGGAGAAGGGTTTATTAAATGGGTACCAGAGTACTCAAAAAGTGAAAATGATAGAAACTACAAGGCGTTTTATCCACGCTGGCATAAACATCGCTGGCACATAAACTGGTACCACAAGGAGAAAAAGTTATTTTAAATGATGTTGCTTAGAAGAGAAAATTGCATTAAGAGGAAATACAACAAAGGCAAGAGACTTGAGTGTTCTGGTTCTCAGTTAGGGATTACAATGTTAACCAACAGCTCATGTGGTGTTTTCTTCTTTTTTGTAAGAGTATAAAAAATGAGTATAAAACAACCATTAAATTATAAGTTTCACAAACTCTGCTGAAAATTTAATGGAAGGCTAAATTATTTCTCATTACTTTAAGAACATGTTTCTAATTATTAACAGAAAATATTCTGATGCTTAAGAAAATTAATATTTGACATCCAAGAGGAGGTATAACAAGTTCATGAAAGCTATACCTACTATCATTTTATTTATGTTAGCACTGAAATATTTTACTGGGAGATACAGTCACAGGTGCATCATTTACCTAAAAGAGTAACAACATTTTCCAAAATAGAAATCTATCATAACTCTATGATAAAGTTGAAAAGGAAACTTGAGAGGAGCAGCTCAGTAGACAGTCAAATCTTTGCATTAGGAACAAGGGCAAAGGGAAAGAAAGGAAGCCCAAAAGCAGTGATGAAAATATGTTGATGATCAAAGATTTCATTGAAATAGCCTATTCATTCAGTTTCCTATATTAATGGTTGTACAGAAAACCATTGCTCACTGGCAACCAGAAACCTCCTGAGGACCATTTTCCATCAAGCAGGTTTACAAAAAAATGTTGAGGCCACTGTAATGGCTGCCTTGAGCGAGATTTATAACACTTCAGGATTCCAAGGCCAGATGCCTCTGCCTTCCAGTCTATTCATTCTTGCATGTTGACCCCAAGAAGATGTACCCATGAGGTTATCCTGAGAAACAAGTAGCCTTTATCTTCACACTAGTCTACTTTACACTTGTCTTCATGCTCTGAGTACTTGAATCACTAAAGTCTCATTAAAGTTGGCTTGCAAACTAATTATATACTTAATTCTTCCTTTTAGAGGCTATGCTTTTAAGTGAATGACTACTTTTGTTTTCATAGCTTAGAATTGTATTCAAGCTGAGAAATTTTTTAAATGATGAGCTGGTTTATGTATTTAAAGATATTTAAATTCTCTTAAATCACACTTGCATTGACACTTGAATATCTGAAAATGATAGATGGTACCAAATTTCAATGCTTGTGATCAACATGTGAAACTAATTAATAATTTACTGCCCCAACTTCAGTAACTAACTCCCATTTCTTATATTGAAATTGCCAAGAGGATTTAAAAACATATCCTTAGGAAAGTCACCTAAACTCTTTAGATCTTAGTTTTATCCTCTGAAATGAAAAGGTTGAATGATTTGATCTCTAAATCCCTAACAATTTCAACCATTTTGACATAAGTTTCCAGGGAGAGGGAAGGAAGATGACTTGAGCTACCAAGTGGGCAGGTAAAAAGGGAAGATTGGAAAGGTCACGGATGACAAAATTCATAATTTGGTGCTAAGACTTGGCCTGGTAAGCAGTGCTGGGAACTGGTAAATGTTCTGAGCTTATCTTCGAGATTAGGAGACAGAGTCAATCAAAAGGATTAATTTTTGTAAGTTTGAAGGCCCCTAAAGAGAGGCAGGAAATTCGGTCCACTGATCTTGAGACCCCCTGCTGCCCTGTGATGGTATCTGTCTCAGATGAGGGGCCAACTCCGACCTTTTGTGGAGGAATCTTCCCTGCATGCTCCTCTCCTATATCCAGACCTTTGAATTTCAGGAGAAAAGGGACCTCTGGCCTTAAACAGGCCATCTTGAGAGCCCAGTCACAAATTTCTGCAGCATACAGCAACTTCTCACACAAAGGGTAAACCCCTCGATTATGCCTCTTTATACATGGCAAAGGCAAACTTGGTTTGAAATTTTTACAAAAGAGTAAATGGGAAACCTATTTTTTCTTAATCCTTCTTATCCCTTTAAACTCATACTATGGAAGTAAAGAACCTAGAGTTTGTGAAATTCACTCAAGAAGTAATAGAAATATAGCAACTCTTCAATCCATTCATAGATATACTAGAGAAACGTGTGTGACCTTTAACGCCTGGGAAGATTTTTGCCAAAGTCAAGGTCATCCAGAATTTCTCTCTGAAATATGTTTCATAAAGGTAATCTTGTTCTGCCACCTCTTCCCTTAACCTGCCACAGACCTTGCTATTTGGATCATCTTACAAGTTTTTTTTGTGTGTTTTTTTTTTTTCCTCTTCCTTCATATTCCTAGAGAGGAAAGTTTGGACATTGCAATAAAATTCATGCTCAGATTTCTTCTTTAATAGACTCTGATGGGTTCTAGATAAATTTATCTCTTCATTTTTAATATATTATCCATTTTCCATCCCTATAATAAAGAGATAGAACTATTACTTTATTATACAAGAAAATGTTCTCAGTTTTTTCCTTTTATATTCTCTGTTGTTGGAGATACTTATCAATATTTATTAAATGCTAAGACTGGAAATGACCTAAAACATCATAAATTGTAACTCTTCATTTTCAGATGAAGAGAATGAACTCAAAGAAGTTAACTCACATCCAAGGTTGTTGATGACAAAAGGCTTGATCTTTTGACTCCTAGCCTAGGGTTGTTTCGTTACAATAAAATGCCCCATTTTAGATAAAACGATAGATTGCTGAAGCTAATAGATATTTTTCAGATGAACTATATCTTGCTTCTCCTCTCCCAGTAAAGAACTGAAATCCCTGGTGTCCAGTTCCCTCAGGGCCCTTTTGTCTCTTCATCCAGCAAGATCCACCTAATGGGATGAGCAGATAAAACCTTGATGAGAATATGTGAATGCAAGATGACCAAAGGATACCTGTTCCATAATACATATCATCCTGGACGTCTCAGAAATGCATCTCCCCTAGGAGTACATTTGCTTTTAAAAGAGTATTTAATGTAATTGTGGGAATTCTTGCATGGTATAGACCAACAGGGTAGTGATCTTTCAGATAAGTGATGCCTTGTCTTCAAGCCAGCTCATATAAACCTGAATTTACTCTATCTCTGTGTATACAAACACAAATGCTTTCCCAACCCTGAGCCATGCCAAAAAATAAAAAGAAGTAGGATCAGTGCTAATACAGGATTCATGACTGCCTACAGGTAAATGGTTAAAGACAAAACTTAACTTTTCATTAGGTCATAGTATGAGTCTAATTTTCTTATTCTTCCTTTGTGGCTGGAGTTACTTTCCTTCATTTGTTGAGGCAAGAAATATACATTAATTTTCCATACGCCACTAAGCTCAGTGGTAGGTCCTGGAGTAGAACTCTGAATAAGACAGGCATGATTCCTGACATATTTGTTAGAAACAGGAATTTCAGGTCAATGAGAAAGTTAAACTACTAAAGATTAAACTACTAAAAATTCAAAAAAGACTTCCCTGAAGAAACAACACTTAAACTGTAACTTTGAAAGAATTAATCGGTTAGCAGGTCACCACGCAGGAGGAAAAGTGTCCCTGGGAAATGGAACAGTATGTGCCAGAGTCCAGAGGCAAAAGAAACATGATGTGTTTAAGGAACAGAAAAGATCAGTGTGATTGCAACAGTAGAAATGACAATTAATACATCCATGAATTATAATTACCCAGGAGAATAATTTTTAAAAATAAAGGAAGATGTGCGATTGGAATCAACTTTGTTGGTTTGTTTACAAGAAGCCTCTGAGTGGCCAGTGTACAGATGCTGGTGCTCCCTGTAGACATGGTTGAGTGCTTTGATGTAGCAAGGATGCAACTCATCCCCTCATCAGCTGATACCTTATGTGGGAAACTTGCCCTGGTTCAACTTCTTCTAGCCCAATGTGCAAGCTTCTACCCCTCTTTTTTGCAATAGAGTCTGCTCATTTGGTCCTCTTAGGTAGGTCTTCAGCCAATAGGATCAAATCTGGCCACTTTGCCCAGACTGCAGAGATCCAGAGGAACAAATCACGTCTCTGCAATACCAAGCAGTCTATTTATAGGCTTCTCTGCTCTCTACCTAATATGTCTCTTCACCTGTCTTTTCTTCCTGCCCAAGAATTCAGAGATCAGATTAGCAGAAGTCTACTTGAAGACCAGGAAACCAATCTTTGTTTCATTCAGGCATCTCCAATTTCTACAAGTAATTATTTGGAAGATCCCTCCCTTAAGTTGGATGAAGAATACTTTCCTTCCCTCTCCTAGGAGGAGAGAGGAAAAAACAAACAAATGAACAAAACAAAAACCCTCAACCCTCTCCCTTCCCCAGATAAGATGAATGAATGATTTCATTTCCACAGATTTCACCTGTCCCCTCCTCCCTGTGCCCTCACTTCTCTATCTTCCTGCTCCCCCTAGTCTTTTGCTTATAAAGTAGAAAAGTAGTTAGGTTTTAGGCATATACAATACATAGAAGGGTAAGAAAAGTTCTCATCATAAAAATACATTTACTTCCTATTACCATTTCCCGTTAATCTAATATTAAAAGATGAATTTATCAAATATGTATTCTTAAATCCTTAAACTCTGCAGGAGGCAGAACATGACAGTAGGCTGTCCCTTTAAGATCTCTTGCCCCCAAGGATCAGAGAGATCCATGCCCAGCCATTTTAAAGTAATCTTGATTCCAGAAGATGTTGACCACTGGAATAAACTTCCTTTTAAATTCTCCTTCTTCTGCCCCCTCATTTGCCTCTAATGTTTCCTGGCTTTGATGTGTCTTCAGGATTCCAATTCTGGCATCCATGCCATCCTGCTCCTGGTGTCTTCTGTCCTGACACCCTGTAATTGAACTTGGCTTAACCCTCCGACTTTTCTCCTGCCTCCCAGGCTTCATGCTAATCTCTTTCTCTGGTACTGGCCCCCAGAATATCTCTGGTTTATATCTTGCTCTGGTTTATATCTTGATTTGTGATATTAATTTTGGGGATTAGAACACAATAAATTCTCCAGAATTATTAAACTCATAGCATTCTATATTTTTTTAATAATACTTTTTGGTAGAAATAAAAATGAGCGGCCATAATAATAAATAGCAAATCATTTTTCTGATGAAATTTTCTATAAAATGTTCAGCAGTTTTCTATTTAAAAAATAAAAATTAAAAAAGTAATAATCTCATAACTTGTTATATTATGAAACAATATATATTATGACTCTAAATAACATAAAATAATCTCTACATAATATAAATATTTGATAATTAAACTTAAAGTTCAATAACATAGAAATGATCTCTACATAATATAAACATTAAAAAGAAACAAATAGTACAAAAATGCCAATTAAAAATAATTTTAAAATTTAAAAAAACAATATTATAAAGATTTAATAATTGAAAATTGGTACTCTTAAAATGAAAATTTAAATACACATTAAACAAAGCAGGATATTTAACACTTCTAGATTTCAAACTTTACTACAAGATTACAGTAATCAAAATAGCCAGGTATTGGTACAAGAACAGGCATATAGACCAATGGAACAAGATAGAGATTCTGGAAACAGAGTATCAATTTATCAAACAACTCATCTTGGACAAAGCCTCCAACAACAACCACTGGGGAGAGGAGAACCTATTCCGTAAATGGTGCTGGGAAAACTGGCTGACCACATGTAGAAGATTGAAACAGGAACCCTACCTATCACCATACACAAAAATTAACTCTAAATGTATCAAAGACCTACACATAAAACCTCAAACTATAATAATCTTAGAAAATGCAGTAGACCCTTATGGAAATTGGAACTGGCAAAACCAATTCCTATTCAGAACCCTAAATGCCCATACCTTAAGAAATAAGATAGACAAGTGGGACCTCATCAAACTGACAAGCTTCTGCAAAGTGGAGGAAACCATCAAGAGAGCAAGGAGACAGCCCACAGAATGGGAAAAAATGTTTGCCAACTGTATATCTGACAAAGGTCTAGCATCTAAGATCTACAAGGAATTCAAACGCACTGAAAAGAAAGAAACAAACAGCCCCTTTAAAAAGTGGGCGGAAGACATGAATAGACACTTCTCAAAAGAAGATATACGGGCAGCCGAGAGACACATGAAAAAGTGCTTGGCCACACTCATCATCAGAGAAATGCAAATCAAAACCATTGAGATAACACCTAACCCCAGTAAAAATGGCCATCAATAAAACAAACAATAACAATCCTGGTGAAGATGTTGAGAAAAAGGAACTCTTCTACTGTCTTCTACACTGTTGGTGGGAATGCAAACTTGTGCAACCTCTTTGGAAGACAGTATAGCGATTTCTGAAAAAACTAGAAATTGACCTTCCATATTACCCAGCAATTCCCCTATTGGGAATATACCCAGAGAAACTCAAATCATTCTACCAAAAAGATATCTGCACACGTATGTTTGTTGCAGCTTTATTCACAATAGCAAAAGCATGGAACTAACCATGTTGCCCATCGAAGCTGAACTGGATAAAGAAAATGTGGTAAATATATACAATGGAATATCATGCAGCCATAAAGAAGGACAAACATATGAACTTCGCAACAACTTTGATGGATTTAGAGTCGATCATACTCAGTGATCTATCACAGAAACAAAGAACAGAGTACCATATGTTTCCACTCAAAAGCGGACCTTGAACAATTATTATAATACTATAAGAAAGGAATTGGCAGTAGTGGGAAACTGTCAGGGGAAGAGGGGTGGGATTGGCAGTTGAGGGAAACTGCTAGGGGAGGGAGGGGCATACTTCATCAACAAGGGTACCAGCATAATCAGCATTTGTATACCTAATCCTGAATTGTATCCCACATCTTTATAATAATAAATAAATAAATAAATAAAATTTAAATAAATAAATAAATACACATAGCATTAATTGCTCTACCCAGTAGTCTTGACCTTTGTTTCATGACAAATATTCCAGACATATAAAAAACTTCTTTCATTTTGCATTGACTTGTTAAGAATGCACCCAAATTACATTCAAGCTGGGTGTTAGGGTGAAAGTTACTTCATATGAACTATTATTTTTTAATGACAAAGATATTTTGTCTGCTTGCTCTGATTTTGATTTTGCTATTGAAATTGATATTGCTTTTGTCAATATAGATTTTAGATTCATTTTTTTACCTCTTGTATGAGCACTGAATCCACTTCTTTTCTTTGAATTTTTTTTCTGTAAAATTCTTACAAGAACTATAGCCTCTAGTGAATAATCAAACACTGAAAAACTCTAGTGAACATTATTGTGTAGGATTCAAATAAGGTAACATTCATATCTCTTAGCACATTATGAAATTTCCAATTTAAAGGGATAATTTTCTTCCACAACTAGTTGTCTCTTGGAATACCACTCATAAGACTTGTGGGAAATATACTATGTGCATGAACTTATTAATATGTGTTTTATTTGCAAGAATGGCTCAAAGTGTTAGCAACAGACAAGACCACAAACACGCACTTATAACCTGGCATCAACCACAAGCAAGACTGGCTGATTAGGTGGCAACCACTTTTCTCCTCCTTGCTTTTGTTCCAGTTTCCAGAAATGTTGACTTTAACTTTAATTCTATTGCCAGTTTCCTACCCTTACTTTTGACTTAATGTCAGTAGATTCCTTCAAACCAGGAACATCTCGATTGTTAAGCTTTCATTCCCACAAGAGAATTATATTGTCTTTTCCCATTTTCAATTCTCAGTGGACTTTTCTCAGGATTCAGGGTTCAAAAAACAAATTTCCTGAGAATGTCAGGAAGGAATTTCTGCATGGAAATACTAAGTCTCATTATAGCATAACATGTAGTCAATGCATGTCAAGGGGTACATGATAAAAGTCAAAGGTTTTGTTTACCAGTAAATAGAATTTGCTTAGCAGATACAATATTTTGCATATATAGTAAGATATATTTGTATATATATGTATATCTTGCATATGTATATATATCATCCATATGTATATGTATGGGTGTATATACGTATATACGCTTATACACACATAAGCATATACACACACACATATATATACATATACACACACACATATTTTAAAATTCCAATTTTGGACAAGAAAATATATGGCTTCCAAACTTTTTCATGTATTTGGACATATAGAAAGCATTCACATTTGTAGTACACATGAGGCACGCAGAGGAGGCTACCCTGTGTGACTTCTGCCTCCCTAGGGGCTTAGGAGATCAAAATCTCAGCATACCAGTCAGCCACCTTTGCCATGTGATATGGGCATTTTCCCATGGGCAATAAGACATGACATCGATAAGTTCAAGTGACTAGACTAAGCTGGGCAGGTGTCAAACACTCAGAATCGAGCTTGGGTCCCTGAGAAAAGGAGCCACAGCATGAGCAGGAAGAGAGGGTAGTGATTTCGCAGAGAATTATTCCAAGATCAACTATCCATTTTCTTACTCATTAAAAATGCATGTTATTCAGGCATAATGGATTGCAAGGTTTTTATTTGTTTTGTGGAGTTTTTTTTGAGGGGGGGAAAGGTTTACTTGTAGACTCACTATAGTGTTGTTAATAGTTTATGATGTTGGCATATCATACCTATATGTTCAATTGGCCAGTAGATACTGGTCAGACTTTACTGCCAAAGGGGGCACTTGAGAAATAAATAGGTAGCCTGCACCCTAGGTTTACAGAAAGACATGTCTGCAAGTATGTGAATGAAGGGAAGGAGCCATCCCATGGATTCTTTTGTTTCTCTGTTCCAACTCTAAAACATATTGGAGTCCAAACTAGTGTTACTCTGTTCCTGGGAATCTGAAGCTCAAAGAATGGTTCCCTTGAGATAACCAAAGACTTTTGTTTGCCAGTGGATTTCTGGAGAGTTTTAACACTGGCACCTGGGTTTCAAATCCTCCTATTCCTAGGCCTTTCTGATTTAATTAATCTGAAGTGGGACCAGGTTATCATTATTCTTTTAAAATATTCCTAGTGATTCTTTATATAGCCAGGATTAAGAACTGTCATGCTAAAATATATGGCCCTTACAAAAAGATGTTAGGTTTTTCTATTCCCTAGATAGCTACACTTATAGTAAAAACATTCTACTTTTTATCTTATACATTGGAATAAGTACTAATATTACTAGTATGTGAGTACTAGCATTGCTCACATATTTAATGTATGTCAATGTGTCACACAGTCACATAAAGATACTGCTTCTTTTCTCAAGAAACTAACAATATAAATAACAATATTTAATCAATGGCAAATTGAAGTCAACAACAGGTTCCAAAGCAGGGAACACTTAGATTTGACGTAGGATTTCTGGTCAGCAAGTTCTCTAAGACCTGGAATTCAAGAGCCCACGGAGACTTCTTTTCCAAAATTTTGGAATATCAGCTACAAGCAACTTTTCTGATTAAGGTTTAAGGTCAGGTCCACCTGAAGAACGAAGGCATGAAAAGTTCAAATGTGCAGCACTTTTTAGAATGATTGGTAATGGAAGCTTTTTCCTCCTAGAACATGTCAAAGCTGACCTGTGAGTGTCCAAAGAAAGGTTTAAGTCTATGTCAGTACATTGCCAGATATCTTTATTTCTCTAATTAAGAGATCCTCACCCTTCAGATAGCAGAGCTCCTGAAGTTGTGGTTCTATGTAGAACACCATGAACTGCTAAACAACTTAAAATCAGTAGTACAATTTTGTGCTGAAAAGGACTTCATCACACACGATTCAAGCAAGAACAGCTGATTCAAGTTTAAGAAACATTTATGAAAAAAATGTAAACATGAAAAAGTTACATCGAAAAAAGAGCTGAGTACTACATGTATTCACTCATAAGCAGAACTTGAACATTTATTATAATACTGTAAGAAAGGGATTGGTAGTAGTGGGACACTGCCGGGGGGGGCCACATAACATTAATAAGGGTACCCAAACTTTACCTGTATGATGACCACTTATGTACCCAACCCTGAATTGTACCCCACATCTTTAAAATAATAAATAAATATATAAATAAAAAGAAAAAGATTATATAGATGCTTCTTGACTTATAATAGAGTTATGTTTCAATAAACACCATCCATTGTTAAGTTGAAATATTGTAAGTTGGATGGGTGCAGTGGTTCATGCCTATAATCCCAGCATTTTGAGAGGCCGAGGTAAGAGGATTGCCTGAGCACAGGGATTCAAGACCAGCTTGAGCAACTTGGTAAGTCCTCATCTCTGCAATAGATCAAAAGAAAATTAGCCAGTTGTGGTGGCATGTGCCTATAGTTCCAGCTACTTGGAAGACTGAGGTAGGAGGATCACCTGAGCCCAGCAGGTCAAGATTGTGGTGGCCATGAGCATACCACTGCACTCCAGCCTAGGTGGCAGAGTGATACTCCACCTCAGAAAAAAAAAAAAGTCCTGAAAAAGAAATATTGTAAGTTGAAAATGCATTTCATATAACTAACCTGCTGAACATCATAGCTTAGCCTAGCCTACTTTAAACATGCTCAGAACACTTACCTGAGCCTACAGTTGGGAAAAATCATGGGACATAAAGTCTATTTTATAGTAAAGTGTTGAATATCTCATAATTTATGAAATACAGTACTGAAAGTGAAAAACAAAATGATTGTATGGGTACTCAAAGTATGTTTTCACACCATGGTGAAGTCAAAAGATCTTAAATCAAACCATCTTCGGTTAGGAATCTTCTATACTTACCATTTTGCTGCTTAACTACTGATGGGAGAAAAATCTTGGGTTTATTGTGCATAAAAGCAGAGAAACACTGCAAATTTTGGTGTGGATATAAAAGCTTTAGTAAAGAACATGCATGAGTTCTGGAATAACACCACAGGTTTAAGGAATGAGGGACTTAATTTCATACCAAAATTAGGCTGGTACCACATCTAATGTGTTTCTGGTTTTATATATTCATTGGAGGAAAGAATTTATTGACATATTTTAAAAGGAATTAAGTTTTCACAAATGATTTTTGAGAGGGAGACTCTCCAGGTACTCCACAGTTCTGTGGAGCTATGGTCAACTCACATATATTTACATCACAGAATGGCCTGCAGAGGTAGAAGGAGTTCAGAAGTACAGAAATTTAATATTTAGTGTGAAAAAAAGTGTAGACTTGATTCTGTGAAAGAGCCAACCAGAGACTGCAAGCCTGGTGAGGATGGATAGAAGCAGGCAGACAGTCCAGAGCCTTAGGTTTGGTAGAGACTGGTCGTGAGGGGCATAGTGGGGAGGATCAAGTCCCAGACTCATCATCCCTAAGGCTCTCATCAGAATTAGAGTACCAAGAACAAACTCAGGTTTTATGCAAAACAATACCTTGGCATTGCAGAAAAAGATAGAAAAGTGACTTTGCCAGCAAGATGACAACAGAACAGGTTAGACTGTGAGAGTCTCTACAAAAGTGAGTGTCCATAAAGACTCCCTGCAAGAGTGAATGTGTGCTGGTGGGTGAGTGAAAGTTCATCTAAGGAGAGACTTGGCTTCATGCACCAGAGGCTCTCCTCCGGAGATGACTGCAACCCCCACACCCTTGAGACTGGAGACCCGGGTATGCAGGATCATCTGCCATTCTCAGGGCTCTCTTGAGAGGAGGCAATGGAGAACAGTTGTCCCTCACCCCCTGGCACCAGGCCCATGCATTCACCTGCAGCAGCAAACCAGGCACAAGCAGGAGGAACCGTGGAGAAGGAAGGTCATGGAAACCTGGAGTAAAGCTCCAACACTGGTGACAGGATGCCCACAGGAGCTACCTTCTCAGTGCCACGAAACAGCAGAGACTTGCATTGCCCCATCCAACTCTGCCCAACTTCCATCTTAGGACCCAGAAGCTATACTCTTATTGGACTTGGAGAGACAGATGCCCCTCCCCCACCCCACACCCACTGGAACAGGCCCAGATGCATCAGATCTGAATGGAAGACTGGAGAGCAGCAGCAACAAGTAGGGTGAGTCCACATCTAATTCATCCTCCTCCCACAGTAGTCTGTGGGGCATCTGACCCGGGCTTAGAGCAACCCTATCAGCCTGCACTGAGAGTGAAGGGGAGGGGTTGGAGACCAGCACCTAAAGGAAAGAGTTATAGAAACAACCACAGAGTGAGGTTTTGGGTTTTTTTTTTCTTGTTATTGTTTGGTTTTTGTTTTAGTTTTGGTATTTTTTTTCTTCTCTCTTTCTTTTGGTTTTTGTTTATGTTTTTGTACTTGCTTTGTTTCTGTTATTTAATTTTTTTTTTTAAACTTTCTGCTTGTGTATAGGTATTTTTGAGGGAGAGTACACCAACAGGGACTTTTTGTTTGTTTGTATATTTGTATGATTGTCTGTATGTGTTTGCCTTTTTTGTTTTTTCTGTCTTTGTTTGTTTCTCTGTTTATTCTTTAGCTGGTATGTCTGTCTGTTTTCTCTCTTCTTCTCTCTTGTTCCACCTTCCTTTCTTCTCCCTTGTTCCTTTGTCCATTTTACCCCTTTTCTTATGTCATTTTACTTTCATGGGGCAAAGAGACACTCCCAATGCATGGACATATTGCAATATAGTATAAAGTGAGTTCCAGAGGACCAACACACCTGTCAGTGGCTACTGGGATCTGCAGATAGCTTCAGAACCACAGCTCCCACCTTAATTTAATTTCAAAACTACAAAACCCACAGGCCCCCACACCCAGTCCAGTTTCAGAATTAAATAAAACAAAAGAATTGACATAAGGAGGAATAGGAAATTGAGCAAACAGAAATAAAAACTATCCCCCATCACTGAACAACAGAATCAAAGAAGAGATGATTTTAAAAAAAGGAGGGGGGATAAAAACCTACACAATTAGGAAAAGCCAAAGAAAGAATATTAGTCTTGCACAGACTCCTGGGAGGTAAGAATGAGGAGAGATAAGAGGAAAGAATGAAGGAGTTGACAACTGAGATTACAGCAATAAAGAATACAGTGAATGAAACAAATAACAAAATGATAAGCATCAAAAACAGAATTAACCAAGCAGAAGAAAGAATCTCAGAGTTTGAGGACCAAAAAATGGAAATAACCCCAACTGGTAAAAGCATAGAAAAGGGGCCACCCTCTTTCAGGTCTCCTCCCTCTTGAGAGGTTTTTTGTCTTCATAAGAAACTTCTGCTTTCTTATCCTCTGAAAAAATAAAGTAAAATAATAAGTAAAATTTAAAAAATAGAAAAGAATCATTAAAAGATAGAACAAAACCTCCAAGAGATGGGTGATTTTTTTCAAGAGGTCAAAACTAAGATTAATTGAAATCCCTGAGGCAGCTAGAGAGACAGAGCCCACCCTGCAACAAACATTCCATGAAATTATCCAAGAAAACTTCCCTCATCTCA